>NW_008752216.1:80515-98365 GCF_000715545.1 Opisthorchis viverrini | reverse complement strand
ATATATATATATATATATATATATATATATATATATATACGGAAACGGATATTTACTAATAAAAACGCAAAAGCTTTCAAAGCAAATCGATAGTCATTCATAGAGATTCCACTTCACCTGCTTTGGGACTTCAACCAACCACTGATATAATATGGAAGAATTTGATATGAGTCCATAGAACATCCAAAACAACTTACAGGAGTGTGCTACAGCTATGATCTGAACAGAGCATAAATTCCTTGTCCACATTCTCATAATGCCTAGTTTGATCTCAGTACTATGGTAAGCACCTAAGATCCATCTCCGATTATAAAATACAAGTTCCCCGAAGAAAACTGCGAAACCACACAGGGATTTTAGATCCTTATCATGGACATTAATAGATGAGGAACACGAATCACTGTATTCAGTCGACCTCAAGTGCGTATGCTGATTTGGGGCGACGTGGGTGTAAGGTGGAAATGTACTTAACTGGCAAGTTTCCGATCTTGGGTTGCATCCCGACCTCAGTCTTTTGACTATTGAGTTACATTTTGCCTGCTCCGGTTCACGTTTAATTGTTTGCTAGTATCCAGATAATCTAGCGTGACCGTAGTGAAAATGCAGCCTGGTCATTTATTTCTCAGGCTTAAAGGTGACTTCAAAGTTTAGTTCCCTCGATCTATTTAAGAAGACCGTATGAGGATAAACGTGTTGGTTCAATTACTGATCCCTGGTTGCAGGTATCCAATGAACTATCAGTATGGCATCCAGTCCATGCGCGGACAATATTCTGACAGCTCTGAACGAAGCCGTTTGTGTAATTAATACACACATTTCTAATCGTTCAAAGAATATACGGTCTTGCAGAATGGTTAAACTTTATTTTTTTCTTCTGGTAAAAACAGTATTGATGTGAAAAGCAGGTCCAGCCTCGGTTGTCGTTGACTGTTCGTTCTGAATCGCCCGCAAAACGTTCATAGTTTAGCGCACTTCTATTACGTATCCTGTGTTTACGCCAAGAGTTTAGTCGAAAAATCGATGATTGATATGTACTAACGCAAAAGCACCTGTCCCTCCTTCACAGTATGTTTACCCGGTCCTTTGTTACCAAACTCAAATTTTGCTACACTAATGATATTTGCCGTGAATGGAACAGACGTAGACAAACCGTTGACACATCGTTGTTTTTAAACATGGCCCTGATCTTCGTAATACTGCAGACTTTCAACGCAACGCTTGGTTCACTGTTCATTAACGAATGTCGGTCTATGGAAGGGATTGAAGGCATCTGATCACTCTTGCTCAAGCCTTTTGTGTGTGACCTATTTCTTCCTTTGAAACAGACCAACAAAAGTGACTGTGACTGGTATCAGTGTGTTTCCAGATCCGCAAGACAAGTTTGAACGTCCTCCCATGAGTTTCATTGTGAATGTGGAAGGAGGTAATCAAACTTCGCACCATCACTTTTTTAATTCCTCTTAGGTTCACTTAAGTTTGGATGGGTGGCTGTACATTTGGACCCTGACGCAGTGGAGGCTGAATTAAATGCACTGTATGAAAACGCTGAAACATTCCGGAAGCAACATAAACTGGAAGTAAGTGGAGAGCTACTGAATGCGTGGAGTTGCGATTTTCTTGTGTCTAATCTAGAAAATGCACTGAACATACCAACCAAAATCCTACTGGACAGATCATAATTATACCTAGGTCTCCTAGTTCGACAGGCTCTGACTGATATCATGCATTGAGTATGTTTGTTGTCCACTACTAGAAATAATAAAATCTGATCTCAGAGTAGTGTGGGTGCATTCTGAGTTCCACCTACTTAATCCAGCTGCCAAGTGATGTATATTAGCGCATCGTTTAGTCGTCAAAGCGTCATCAAACCAGTGCACGAAACTATAAGCCTTTTTTTAATGAAATGACGGAGGTGAGATCTTATCGGTAAGTAATGACAGTGCACTGTAATAGATGTTCCTGCTGTCGAGACAGAAATTCATACAAGGTGATTAAAGTTATACCTAAAATGATATGTTTTCGTGATGCCCTAAACTTCGAGCAAAACAGTGCTTATTCGCAAAGTGGGCTTCACTATCAGCGAAAGTGAGCATGACTGAATTAAGTCGAACCTAGTGTGAATCAACAAGTTCAGAAACATAACGGCAAGCAAAGGTATGGCGAAAGTTATGTTGAAGGGATGCCAACCAGAACAAGCACCAAAGACTGATAACCAGTTGACGGCTGAAGTGAAATTTTTTGTAGTTATGGAGCAACCTCCAGGATTTAGGTGAATTTTGCTGAGGTGGCCATAACCAAACTGAAGAAATAGTAACTAGGTCAAGTGAATTTCATTTGGTCTGCGGGTACTTTGTTTTGTGTGTGAAGTAAAGCTTGACACGGCTTGATACAAGAAAGCATCCTCAAACTATTTTCTTCTCTTCACAAAGCGATTACCCAACTAGTTTAAGCCAACGTCCATGGTAGGCAGTCACAATATTGGGCAAAATTATGGTTAACTAATTACACAGATAGCTTCGGTGACCATTGGTCAGATATTCAGGTTGCCAGAGATATCAGTTCTTAATGGCCCCTGGAATTGCCATAAATACTACGGAAATATAGAAATTCTAAGTAGAAAAAAAAACCTGCACGCCTTGTGAAAAAATGCGTCAGGTTTGAGCCCTTCTGACTTTCCGTCAAGAGTGAATGAAATTTTGAATGACGCCATGAAGTGCTAACCTATTCACTCCTATGCACAAGAACTGTCTCGACATGTTTGTCACTCCGTAGGCATTACTGCCTGAGCACTTCTCACGTTGAACATGTTCCCAGTCGGAATTTTTTCACATTTGTGTACAGAACGTCCTTTTGGCTGGCGACATGAATGCTGACTGCCGTTATCTGAGCGACCGAAAAATGAAGCAGCTGAGTTTGATGAAGGATACCAGCTATGTCTGGCTCATAAGCGACGGACATGACACAACGGTACACTCAAATAACTGTGCACTAGATCGGTAAGTCAGGTAGTGGTTTGAGTGGGTTTTGTAACATTATTGTTGTGATCTTTGTTTTTGTCTTTTCATTGTTACTGTTGTTGCCCCAGTATCCAGTAGACACCCCAGGTGAAATACAAATGAGTCGAACTGAATGCTGATTCGAGGTCTGGGGTAATTAAACCAGGACAAAAATGGATTTTTGGTTAAAATAACCCCTAAATGAAGTGCTTCTTATAAATCACCTATTTTTTCGGCTAACAATGATCAAATATATTAAGGTTTTTCCTGTTACGGCGATCATTTTTGCGCAGAAATGTTAACATTATTTCCCAATAGGCTATTGGACCACCATATCCCATGTTTCTCCGATTGGAACCAATAGCTTTAATTTTTTCGTTAACGGAATGCTATTCCTGGCAACTTAACTACTAGCCTGATGGTGGTAAGCCTGAATTTCTCTAATAATCAGTGAGATGCTTCGGTTTATCATTTCTAATAAGGAGGAAACACTTGTACAGAGCTCCTCGGTTTTTCGGAAGAGGCTAATTTCAAGTGCAGGACGGAATCAGGACTGAAACGAAACCAAGAGTTTATCACTGAAATACCCTTCCATAGGAGTATCTTAAGACTAATTTATTTTACCGCTATTTCGCCCTGATTTTCGAAAGTTCTGATGTTTATTGAACACTCCTTACGACAATCATCCCTGTCACTATGTCATCGGTTAAAGGGACGCTGATAAATCATTCGTGTTGTATCATAGCTCTGTACTCTTTCTTAACCTTCCCTTGGTTTAGACTTGTACCGACCATTATCATTAGTGGCACTAACCCAAAACAGCCAAAAATGGCTTTCTATGTAGTCTCATCAACAAGATCTATATTCACCCAAAGGAATAAATTTTTCTCATTGATAGTCACTCACTTCCATTTGGTATTTAATGTCGCGTTTCTCTTCATCCAGCACAAACGCTGCGCACTGTAAGAGCGGCTCAGTAGGAGAGCCTGCCGGCTACCCCGGTATTCAACAAACGATGCTGGTCGACTTTTCGCCACTCGCCTGCAGTTTGTACGATTGTACTGGAAACGTGAAAATGCATTCGATTGGTTAAATTATTTACCAATAATTCACTGTGACTTTACCACGCCAAACAGTTTGTGCTATTCAACTTTTGAGGGTTTGAATCCCAGCACACTTTGCTTATCATGTACTCCACTCGTTTAATCGAAGAAGACTCTCAGGAGACTTTGGGCACCTGGTTTTCTGTTCTTGACCTGTTTTTATAAGAAACTGTACTGAAAAAGCACAAATCAGCATGTATTTGCGCTGACGAACGCTTACGCTACGTTCATTCATCCTTTAATGGTACCAGCCGAGCTCGGGAGTATAAATATCTTGACTAGCTTCACTGCTGAAGTGAGTCGATCGGGCCTGAGTATTCTGATCAGATACACCGTCTTGAGAGCTTATCCCCTCGGCACACTGTTCTTTCCACTCTCCTTTCCTGAAAATTAGTTCGATAAAAAAATGTAGCTGCCAAGCTGTATTCCGTGGCACATAACCAGAGCACAAAAGCCTCAGGGGATTATTTATGCAGTAGTTGGACAGCGTGAAATTCTCTTGGTGATGTCAGTGACTGCACTTTTCGAAATACATTCACTTGCAAATGACCTTGGTGTCCACGAGAGAGTGAACTGAATGTTTCATGTAGGACACAATTAGTGGGCTAAGGAACTTCAGTAACCCTATGGGTAAGAAAATGAATTCCGCTGCACACCGTATCGATTTGATATCCATCTGTTACATGACCTTGGGTGACAAGTGCAATTAGACGGTTAAATGATTAGTACGAAAATAATGGGCGAACTGCGGTATCTTTTAGGACCCAAAATTATGGAACACAAACATTTTGGCACGCCAGGCTCACAGGCGATTTTCAGTGAACTTGTTAAATAAGACGAGCAACCGGATAGTTGTTCGGACCTCCATATGAGTGCCCAAATCATTTTTATCTGCCTTCAGATGGTGGACTATACATGTTATTTTTTGACGAATAAGTTGGATTGCTTCACGTAAAAATGCATCTTTGAAGTCTGCCACCATAGTCTTCTTTATTTTTCAAATCAATGGCTTCTCACCCTCCGTGTTTGTTGAAACAGTTGGAGGCATTCGCAAAACATCTGACAAAATTTATTCAGATACTTTCTCAGCAATATCTGTGAGTGTTTATCTCTTTGACTCTTCAACTTCTAAAACTGTCAATTTCGTACCCTTTAATGACTTAATTGGAAGTGTTACGTACGGACAATGAGCAGGTTTAAGATGAACTCAAATAGCGCGAGGTAGGTGTTAAGATGAACTCAAATAGCGCGAGGTAGGTTCAACATCATAATCCTATTGTGCATGTACAAGGTGAGTTGTCATCCTCAACGCATAAAACAAATGAAAAAAAGCTAAAATATGGGCTGTAAAATCTTGCTTCAAGTTTGAATTCATCATACTCAAGCTGCGCAAATTATGCATATCAGAAACGAAGCAAAAAGAAACACAAACGGACGAACGCGGTAAAATGATACTATTAGTAAAAAAAGAGTAAAATTAAGGATAGTGTGTGTTAGAATGTACCGATTTAAGTGACGATCTGCCAACATTGTGTGCAGTAGGTTCTAAATCAGCTTGAGTTGTTGTGTTTATCTGATTGCGCAAACTCAAATTCTTGGAAATTTGATTCCACATAGAGTTTCAAGCAATGCAAACTTTATATGAATGATGGAATGGGCCATCACGCGATTTGCAACTCATCCGCCGTGCAGAAATTTGCGGCGAGAGGATTCATCGGTGACCACCAGCAAGCCAGTAACATGCGCAAAACGACCTAATTCCGGGTGGCGCAACCTGGGGGGTTTTATTTCTACACGTTACTATGTTCCGGTGCTACATCCTCATTCACATTCCTTGTGCCTGCGGATATTCAATGATGCAAATACCTTAAGTTGACAAACAATCTGAAACAGATAAAGTATCCAAATTTGTTGCCCTATACTTGATGAGCAATGTGGGGTATCACTATTGGAGTTCTGTCAGAGCAGGGAGACAACTAGGTCTCATATTTCTGTGCCAACAGCTCAGCTATCGTAACGAAAAGCCGGTGGTTGGCTTCGTAGTTGGTTGTAAGTGGCCTGATGAGCACTTTTTGTGTATGCTCAGGGAAGCGGAGTGAAGAGTTAGTAAACGAGCAGTTGCAGAAACACGCATAAAGGTTTAAATGGGTTTTATCTACCCGATAAGTTTCAAATCTTACTTGACTCCATTAAAGCTAGAGGATGTTACCGATTTGTCGCCCATTTTACACTTCCACATGGTGGACCGGACGAACACTGCACGGTCCTGATTTGTCAAATTAGGCTGAATGCCGCAGGTTTCTATAGAGGAAAATGGGTTAGTGGTTGTGCCACTAACCCACCGCTAAGCACAACTACGCTCCACAATAACGCACTGATGATGTTACCTCGATTGGTGATGAAACGTTTGCAATCAAATTGCCCATCTCAGCGAACAAGCCAACGACCATGAATGTCGCAGGTAGTGTATGGCTTAGTTTGATAAACACACACACCTTTTGTTAGCATGAACTTCTCACATTAAGAAGCATTGCACATTAAATGGTTCACAAGGAGGAGTAGTAAGTGTAAGTCATAAGAATGGGACATTATTAGGCATTTTGGCTTTGATCATTTATAGTCGTGTGTATGTACGCCTCTAGCCTCAAATCACTACTGTCTATCTGTTATAGTGCACCAGGAATCAGCTTGGTCTTAAGGGTCTGTTAGTTATTCCATTTTACTTCTGCCCGTCAAGTCTAATTTTTGGCAGGGAGTTGTCACAATATTGCAGAAAATAAATTTGTTAGATGTACTATCTAGACTTCATGTGCAGCCCTGTAGCTGATGAGTCCAAACCTAGATGAAGTTCGTTTATCATGCAACATTGAGTCACACCAGACTGCTCAGGATAACCAACATTTTCCAAATTATTACCTATGTAGAAAGCAGTGAAGATTGCAATATATCCAACGAAAACTGCGCAGTTAAAAATATTTGATTATTCAACTTTCGCATATAAGTTTCCAGATTTTAGAATGGAACCAGCTAATAATTTAATGAAATAAAAGGTTCGGCAGATCATCTTAGGTAAAATGCAAATCCAGTATAGCATGCAATCTGGTACGGTAGTTTTCCACAAAATTATTTCAATAATCTGGTGGTTACACAATGAATATTCATAATAGACCGTTGGTAATTTATATGCCAAGCCGTCATCAAAATACAATATTTCTTTTTACCCGGTACAAATTCTGATTGTTTCTGAAGCATGATCGTTTATGGTGACGAGCTCATGAGTGCAATAAAAGACCAACAAGCGCAAGCATACCGCTATGATGATGAAATGAAATTGGATCACAAAACGGTGAGCTTTGATTTGCCTACTGAGTCTGTTTTGGGTCCTTACATAGCCAATAACTGTTTTTTTTGCATCAACATTCAGGTTTGCATTCATTTTCGTGTGGATTCATATTCAAAGTGGATGTTCTTAAGAGGCCTCGCACGGCACAGTAGTGGCGCTTGCGACACCGGTTAAAGATGACATACCTCGGAGAACATTAATTCTGAGTGGACAGTGACTGGGGTACTCATTCTCAGTCGGTCGTTTTTCAGGTACTATATGTATAATGGGTCATACGAACTTCGAAATTATATGATATATGAGCCCACACACCTCAGTAACGATAGTGTTAGCCACGTCACCCATAACTCCGTGTCTTTTTTTGTTATAGTTGCAATGAGAACCAGCTCCATCGTTCTGTATATTTATCACCTCCAATCGGAAGCGAGATACGTGGGCCAGCATAAAGATTTACAGTGGTGGTTTACAAAGACTTACAACGTCGCTGAAGTTTCATGTTTTCTTATAGAATAAGAAGGGTGGCGCTTTTTACTTTACGTACCATATTTGCATGATCTCTTGCAGGCAAAGGATATCAGTGACCACTATCCAGTCGAATTCGAGCTAGAGGAAATGAACAAACCCAAAGAAGCTGCATCCAGGCGAAGAAGAAAGCGGAATTGAAGCATTACAAACAACATATCCCTTTTCGTTGTAATCAGCACTGATGATTTCTTTCAGTTATGGCAAGTGCATATAAATGACTGCAAACCATAAGAGTCTTCTTCAAATACTCCACGGTTACGCCGATTAATTTCTTACTTTTCCAGATGATTTTACACTGGCCGCAAGCTTAACTGCTCCATACACATACAGGATTTTACCACCTTAAATAAATTGAATGAAAGCGAATGCACATGGACAGTATTCGGCTTGTTTGAAATGTCATTCAACTAACATTAGTGACCAGCTTAAATGAAAGAATATGTGAGTGTGTGAATCATGAACTACATAGCGTACATATATTGAGCCAAGAAATCCCGGAAAAGCTTCAATGAAAAACGAATACGAACCAAGTCCGGTTATAACGTTTGGTGTTGTGGTAACTCTTTACCTCCTGTTATCCACTGGCCTCATAATAATAGTTTTGCTTGAAAGCCAATATAAAACATACAGCATAAGTAGCTAAACCCTCGTCCACCTGCCAAAAACTCTTGGCGTTGGTGGAATCATCTGACCTTATTAATCGGTGAGATATGCTTATTTTTAGCGCTAATCTTTGATTGCAGATCATAGCTCTGAACTTCAACGTCTGTTATAAAAATAAAAACGACGGGCGCTCATTTTCACTCTTTGTCGGTGCCACAAGTGACCAGATATGATACTCTTCATCAGGTATTATTAATCTCTACGTTCCCCTTAAGCCTGTCATACTCTATCCACTTTATGGTAGCATAATCAACTTCAACAATGTTATCAAGAATGAAAACTGACAAATAATTGTGTTATCAGAGTCTGGTCTACTTGCCAACATAAATCCAGTGGTTGAAATATCGGTTTCCATGAGAACCCACTTCTTAGGGCTTATCACGGGTTGATTTACTCGGTTTTGCTTGTGTGCGAAAATGCATGCATACTCGATGCAGTTATTTCGACTTGCCATGTCACACCATAGTATATGAGGATAGATAACCATACATCTGTATCATAGACAATCGAGCTACCCAGGATCAGCTTATAGGTGTATTCCGAACAGAATTCCAAATAATACTACGCCATTTTGATCCGGCACTACCCTCTCCATATTTTGTAATCGTTTGCTTCTAACAGAGGATCAAATAATACTACATCATTTTAATCCGGCACTGCCCTCTTAAAATTTTGTAATCGTTTGCTTCTAACAGAGGATTTGCTTTCTAATGGTTTACTTGTGTTTACATACATTTTGTGGTTCCCTATCCCGTAATACTATACTGTGATGATTGATAAGACTGCTCAAAATTCTTTCACCCTCTAAGGTACCCTTTTACTGCCTCAAGAACTTGAATAAAAAAACTCAATGTATCTGTATCACCCCACAAACGTGAACCGCCAAAATTTCTTCCGAATATTTGATGTTGGATATTTGGACTCAAAAGTCAGCTTTTGATACCACACATCCCTCTAGGTGATACGGGTTATTATCAAGCGCTGACACCCTTAATCAAAGTCAACCAGTCATTCAAGTAGCACACCATTCATAAGGTTGCTCAAAAACATCATGAACGAGAGATTCAGCTGTGTTCCTGGTGAATCTCTCACAAAACCGAATTCGCTCGCGAATGAGAGTATTCTGCTAGAATCGTGCAATTTGGGTTCAAGTAGAACTTAAGGTTGAAGGAAACTCAGGAAATGCGCCTACCTGATGAGCCCCAAGAAGAGCGGAACCGGTCGTGGGCTATCGAATAATTTTTAGCAACTTTATGAGTAGTGTATTACGTCTATGCATGTATCGTGATATCTCGAATATCGTACCAAACGAAACATGAGGTTGCCTGATGCAGCACATTCAGTTGCTTGAAAACATCATAAACGAGAGTATCAGCTATGTGCCAGGCGAGTCCCTGTCAAAACCAAATTTGTTTGCAAATCAGTGTATTTCTCTAAATTAGTTATTATGCTGCACTCAGCTCCTGTCACCAGTGCACTGGACAGAATTGTCTTCATGAATTTGATGAAAAGAATATCATGAACAGTGATTAACTGTTGTACGTATTTCGGACATTTGCACGTCAAACTACATCCTGCAATGTAACATAGTTCCACGGTGGCCGTTCCTCTCCAGTAACCATAACGATAGCTGAAATTTTAGCCCGCCATGACAGAACACTCAAGGTGTTGTAAAACTTGTCTTTGGTGGTGTCAGAGCTACAGTTGGTTGGGGCATGAACAAACACCAGAATTATACAAAAGCCACCAGATGAACCCTCAGAAGTGACTATCAAATATAACACGTCTAGCAAAGATCCTTCCTCTTGATGACTTACGATGACATCGACCACCGAACTCCCTGCCGCAAAAGAATTTAGATCGCCAAGGTGTGAAGCTAGAAGCGAGTGAAGAATGTCATAAACTCAAACCACTTGTTGCCGTGATGCACTCACTTAATCACTCAGGTGATATAGTTCATATGGCTTCGTGGGACAAAAAGTAGATCATGTAGCATGCGAGCCACATGATTCGTACTATCCAGAAACGAAAAAAAACTTGTCCCATTTGGAATCAGTTGGAATCCGCCAAGGACATCTAATGCATAGCGTGGTGTGAAGGCAAAATTTCCGCGTTTTTCATATCAAAAATTAAATCACGGTGTCCGTCCATAGTATCACCCGTATGGTGGATGAAGCGTGGTGAGACAAATGACCAGCTTCCCGTTTACTAAGCTTAGCTCGTAACGGTAGATCCTGGACCAAGCACATAGCACACAAGTTCGCTAAATCGTCCGCGACCGATTTTGCTCTTCTTCGAGCCCACCAGGTGGGCGTAACACATAGCACACAAGTTCGCTCTTCTTCGAGCCCACCAGGTGGGCGTAGCCATCACGTTTTCGTCAACCTTATGTTCCCCTAGAACCATAAATAGACACAAAGGCAGTCAGTTGAACAATAATTTTGTTTGAACAACAGATCTAACTAAATTCAGCCATATGCCTCTCTGCAAGTGAACATGCAGCAAGAAAGTGTATCTCGTGTTCGCTCAAGAAAATATGCTGCGATATCTCGAATATCGTACTAAGTGGGACATTAAGTAGACTTGTGCAGCAAATTCAGTCGAAAAATATCACAAACGAGAGATTCAGCTAGGATTCAGCCATTTCTCCCATTAAAACGAAACAGTTACGCAAATGAGTGTATTTCTCGAAAATTAGATGTTGTTGGTTATGGAGGCCGCTGTAGACCCGTGCTGCTACATGTCAATTGGATAAGATTGAGGAACAAGTCCTGGAAAGCAATCCAGATGGATGCGGCCGGAATCGAACCCCCTGCTTATCCAAGCAGCATGTGGTCGTCGACATTATTTGTGAGCACGGCCTGAGCAACTTCAACTAAATTGGGTCGCACCTGATCTTAACTTGGTCAAGCTAAACAGAAGAAACGTACATATTCTAGTAAACAAGTGAAATAAAAACCAACAGAGCTGATCCTTATTAATACCGCCAAATGAACAATTTCCGTTTGTTTAGGTCAAAGTAGACACTGATCGCCGATAATGCAGTGCGCAGTGTCGCAAGACACTGATGCCAGATCCCGTGTATGTTAGCGTTTCCCTATCACAAAACGTGCAGGGTTATTCAAAAAAAAAGTAAGTTAAGGGCGATAGTGATCTAATCACAAAATATAGAGCTTTGTGGATGTCACCTAATCTTTAAAGAGTGACTGCAGTTGAGTAATAACCTTGGGGGCATCCGAAATGATGACCAGACGCAAGAATGCACAGTTTTGACGTTCGTCGGTAGCAGAATACATCTGATAGATAGTAGAATAGATCATTTCTCATAATGAAACACCCCATTCCGATTCAAATATAACTGGATTCACCAAAACATTAATTACTCCTTATGGCTGTGCTAACTTTGTGCACCGAAACAGCAATCTTCTTCTCTTGTACAGTTGACAGCTCAAAAAATTTAGTAGGTAGAACCAGTGCGTGTTCAGAGTACTGGCTGGGAGGTCAAGCCTTAAAATTCCTTCAATTTTTTGGGATTCCAATGATGAACACCTTGTTTTCGTCTTCCTGTTTCATCAGTTTCATCCTGTTTCGGGCAGTGTTCCCCATACTTTTATGGGTATCGGGCCCCATGTATTGTCCTGCTCAGTTGTTTCAGTTCACCCACTCGCATGGCCTTAACTAAACACGGTGTAAGAATCATAATACATACAATTGTCGGAATGTGTGGGCTTCCCGTGAATTCCCACGTTGGTGTTAACAGACATCCTGCAGTCCCAGAAATGTAAATTCATTTTTTGCTGTCACTTTCCAAAGAGAATTCTATACTACTACATTGTTTGTTCAGGTATTTTAATAAGACTCATGCTGTGTTTGTGGTCGTTTGTGCCTCAGCCAGATACACGGTGCACAGGTGAAGTTGTCTGAGGGCTTAGTTTCAACATTGCATAGGAAAAGATTAAACACTATAGGTGATACTGGACGGCTCGTTTCAAGACCCTCAAGCTATCTAAGGAGTGCGATCTGTAGGGACCCCATCAAGCAGTAATTCCCTGTGCATTATATCCAGACAACTACGTAAGCCAGACGCCAGGCACTACCATATGCAAATTACGGAGCGTAACTGGAATAGCTCGTTTTCTTCCACGAACTTCAGTTGAGTTTAAGGAACCTCGCCGCGACTCACTGATCTTCACTCACTTGAGTCAAGCCATCAAATCAGCTTCGATGGCACTCGTATACTCCTGTCAGGATTCAAGTCACACGTTGAATGTGCCTGCGTTGAACCACTATAAGCCAACACAACCGAACTGCACCAACCGTGGTGATAGGGGTAGCATCACATCTATCTGGCTTGGACCTAAAGGGACGCTTTAGTTGTGATGGCGACCAAGCGGAAACCTCAACAATGACCTGCCATTGCCGACACCAAAAATCGGAGACATATCCAAGCCAATGTAAACACAACCGTGCACATAGATGTACAGAGCTAACATACACATGCACACGCACTGGTCTTACCTGACTTCTAACTGACTTCAGAAATATCAATAATAAGATATGATGGTAGACTCCAGTAACTCTGCACTTGACCAGTATTCAGTCTATGGTAAAAATCTCAAATTAAGTTTGAGCACTGCATCCGAAACGTAGGACTATAACAACATATTTGACTACGCTGTTCTGACATTTAATTGCCCATTCGTTGGTTTCATTTGCAAAGCGAAAATTCAATTGAAAAGTCCCGCATAACCGCACGTTACCAATTACCTATAAGTAGCTCAGAAGGATAATTCAGACGGAGATCGAACCTATTATCTTAGTGACCGTCACTCGAAGGACCAATCAATATGTATTCACGTGATGCGGGTTCCGTGGCTAAAGGATAAGCAGGATGAAATCAAAAATGGAAATTTCATATAATTCGAACCTCTTGTTAACTTGTACATACTGATAAGCAAACACTGAATCATCAAGGCATTTGGCAATACTGAAAAAGATAGTTCAGCTTGACTGCGCTGCCTGGTTGTTGGTTTGCTTGAGTAGCGTGACAAACAGATTGCAGACTTAACGCCACCAGTCTAGAAGATATTGTCAGTCCATAGTTGTGTGGGAATGAAACGGCTGAAACAAAGGGTTCGCAGCGAATGAATAGGGTGCAAATAAACTGGACTAAAACGCAACCAAGTTTTAGTTGATATCGTGATATCTATATTAGATGCTAATTGAAACACGTATTAGTATCGTCGAAACTGGACTAAACTCCCACCTCATCGCATAGTGGTGATTTTCCCAAACTGGTGGCGAAATGTTCGAAATCTGACCGACAAAGTCTACAAACTAACCGGAAACCCAGCAATCAGTTTCATGTTATGGCGATTGTAATGTTCTTTAAATCAGCATGAACCTTTTTTGGGTTATTAGACACGGCTCAGCACCGATTTTCGACCACGCACCTTTAATTGATGTGCGGTGTAGATGAAACGAAGTAAAACTTGGATTTCCTTGTTACAAAATTTGGTGTACGTAGAGGCGTCCTAGAAGACGCCGGCCACAGGTTAATACTATGACCTGAATAATACCTGTTTCCCATAATTGAACTTCATATTCCCTGTCCTTCACTATTACCTCTCACTGACAGTAAACCATTAATTAGCGTTCAAAATAGTGCAAGATTTCGGAAGCACAACACACAGTTGTTGTTCGTTCTACCTGACTGGGAAAAGCCACGGTTTATGTTCAAAAATAGGCTGGAAACCGCCTCCTCAGTGAAAGTGTCTCTAATTTGAAGACGTCTGTTGTCTGTGAAGCAAGTAGATTGGAAACTGAGCCATTTCGCTTTATTTTTGGAGTTAGCTTCTAACCAGCGGTACTTAGTGTGGTGCTAGTAATGTTGTTCAGCAGCTCTTCCATCCCGCTATTGACTGGTAGGTTTGGCTCACTCAACTCAATGTTATCTATCAGCTAGAACGTTCATATCCGTTACTCATTCACGGGCCCTAGCGTTATTCCAGTTAATTCAGTAAGGTTGCTCGAGAGGGGCTGCACATCACTGAATGATTTGAGTTTTCGGCATCAAAGCTAAACTTTAGGAGTAAGCACCGAAAACCAAGATAATCCAACAGGAGAATGTTGGTAGCCCAGGTAGCATAGATGGTCATTGATTTGTTCGCTGAACTGGGCAATTTGATTGCAAACGTTTCATCACCAATCATGGTGATATCATCAGTGTGTTATTAGGTTGGTTGTTGTGCCATAACCACCAACTCATCTATATGCTCCACCACGCCCCCTAACAACACACTGATGATGTCACCTCGATTGATAATTAAACATTTAAAATCGAATTGCCCAGCTCAGCAAACAGACCAAAGACCATAATCAAACAGCTTGCGCGGACCACTTTGAAATCTCTTTTAATGAGTGTATTGTGTGATTTCAGTCATGTAAGCAATAAGATTCGTCCAAAAGACTACTTTGTCTGCGTTCCTGTAACGAGGACTGCCAACTATTCTCAAAGGATAAAAACGAAATTGCCTCCCTGAGTAAAGTTTAGTTTGTGCGAAATTGGCACCATATAATCCACCACCAATCCATATATTTTCAACGTAAGTGTCTAGAAAAGACACATGGACTCTAAACAGAACGATCAATTTACCTTCCTGATGACAATTTTTCGACCACGCACCTTTAATTGATGTGCGGTGTAGATGAAACGAAGTAAAACTTGGATTTCCTTGTTACAAAATTTGGTGTACGTAGAGGCGTCCTAGAACACGCCGGCCACAGGTTAATACTATGACCTGAATAATACCTGTTTCCCATAATTGAACTTCATATTCCCTGTCCTTCACTATTACCTCTCACTGACAGTAAACCATTAATTAGCGTTCAAAATAGTGCAAGATTTCGGAAGCACAACACACAGTTGTTGTTCGTTCTACCTGACTGGGAAAAGCCACGGTTTATGTTCAAAAATAGGCTGGAAACCGCCTCCTCAGTGAAAGTGTCTCTAATTTGAAGACGTCTGTTGTCTGTGAAGCAAGTAGATTGGAAACTGAGCCATTTCGCTTTATTTTTGGAGTTAGCTTCTAACCAGCGGTACTTAGTGTGGTGCTAGTAATGTTGTTCAGCAGCTCTTCCATCCCGCTATTGACTGGTAGGTTTGGCTCACTCAACTCAATGTTATCTATCAGCTAGAACGTTCATATCCGTTACTCATTCACGGGCCCTAGCGTTATTCCAGTTAATTCAGTAAGGTTGCTCGAGAGGGGCTGCACATCACTGAATGATTTGAGTTTTCGGCATCAAAGCTAAACTTTAGGAGTAAGCACCGAAAACCAAGATAATCCAACAGGAGAATGTTGGTAGCCCAGGTAGCATAGATGGTCATTGATTTGTTCGCTGAACTGGGCAATTTGATTGCAAACGTTTCATCGCCAATCATGGTGATATCATCAGTGTGTTATTAGGTTGGTTGTTGTGCCATAACCACCAACTCATCTATATGCTCCACCACGCCCCCTAACAACACACTGATGATGTCACCTCGATTGATAATTAAACATTTAAAATCGAATTGCCCAGCTCAGCAAACAGACCAAAGACCATAATCAAACAGCTTGCGCGGACCACTTTGAAATCTCTTTTAATGAGTGTATTGTGTGATTTCAGTTATGTAAGCAATAAGATTCGTCCAAAAGACTACTTTGTCTGCGTTCCTGTAACGAGGACTGCCAACTATTCTCAAAGGATAAAAACGAAATTGCCTCCCTGAGTAAAGTTTAGTTTGTGCGAAATTGGCACCATATAATCCACCACCAATCCATATATTTTCAACGTAAGTGTCTAGAAAAGACACATGGACTCTAAACAGAACGATCAATTTACCTTCCTGCTTACAATTTTGTCCGGAAACCAGGTCATAGGCTGAACGATCGGACGCATGCTGCAGACCTGTTCATAGAGGAAAATGTTGGTAGCAGGAGCCTTGTGCCACCTAACTACTTATACCGCTTTCAGTATGAAGAGTTTATCCTAGCCGTGGCTATCGGGCTGCTGATGCCAGAACCCAGCCTGACTCAAAGCCAGCAGAAATTGAATTGAATTCTAGTTGAAGGTTAAGCACTGTCAATGAAGTAAAAACAGATTAAGCTCCACGTTCGTTCGCCGCATAACTGATAGTGAAAAAGCCCTTCAGATACATACTGTCTCCCAGAGATAGCTGAATTAGTCTCAGTCAGTGGAATTCGATCGTTTGGGCGTGTTAAAATGGACACAGTGGGTCTGGTATTGCAACGTTTTATTTTTGTGAGGCCTCACCAGATCTGCCATCAACTACATCATGCACAACACGATCAGCTCTCTTTTTAGAAAAAGTAGAGGCTTATGCATTTGGAAGTTAGGTCAGTTTACGCGGTGTTTATAGGATAAGCTATCACTATTATGGAGGAAACGTATGGCAGGCGCGAACGAGTATCTCAAACCAAGTGAGGATGAATGGTATGGGGTCTGATTTCGAATGTGTTAATCAAGGAGAAGTACCGATGTTTATTGGTCGCGTACTGACTGTGGTTGTTATACAGCAGGTGGAAACGATGGCAGAGATACAAGGATGAAATTGACCATAATAGATAGGAGAGCAAGCATACATACAATAAGCTTCCTCCTCTCAAAAGAACGCTCCTACACAAACAGGGAGGAAGACGGTTCAAGCTTGTATTTATCACAGAAACGCCACCCTGTTCGATCGCAAACTTTTAACTTTAAAAGATGTGGTTTGGTACACGGCTACATTCAACTGGGACATCGGAGATCCTAGCAAACGAGCTTTTTTAAATTCCTCCACGATACAAAAATAACTCAGAGTTTCTAGACACATGGAACGGTTCTTTCTATTACCATGCAACTGTCCCTCAAAGTTAATGAACTCACAATCAAATAACGTTGGATAACGCGTTAGACTTTCTTCATCGTGGGGAGGGGACCTTGATTGATAGCAGCTGCCTGATCTTTGGTTTGCCCAAGGTATCTGAATCTCTCCTTATCTATGTTGGGTATGAGCGAATTCCACTTTATTTAAATTCCAGAATGAACACATATGAATATATATATATATATATATATTAGCAGCTGCCTTTGGTTTGCCCAAGGTATCTGAATCTCTCCTTATCTATGTTGGGTATGAGCGAATTCCACTTTATTTAAATTCCAGAACAGAATG
>NW_008752216.1:50234-79742 GCF_000715545.1 Opisthorchis viverrini | reverse complement strand
AACCAAGTGAGGATGAATGGTATGGGGTCTGATTTCGAATGTGTTAATCAAGGAGAAGTACCGATGTTTATTGGTCGCGTACTGACTGTGGTTGTTATACAGCAGGTGGAAACGATGGCAGAGATACAAGGATGAAATTGACCATAATAGATAGGAGAGCAAGCATACATACAATAAGCTTCCTCCTCTCAAAAGAACGCTCCTACACAAACAGGGAGGAAGACGGTTCAAGCTTGTATTTATCACAGAAACGCCACCCTGTTCGATCGCAAACTTTTAACTTTAAAAGATGTGGTTTGGTACACGGCTACATTCAACTGGGACATCGGAGATCCTAGCAAACGAGCTTTTTTAAATTCCTCCACGATACAAAAATAACTCAGAGTTTCTAGACACATGGAACGGTTCTTTCTATTACCATGCAACTGTCCCTCAAAGTTAATGAACTCACAATCAAATAACGTTGGATAACGCGTTAGACTTTCTTCATCGTGGGGAGGGGACCTTGATTGATAGCAGCTGCCTGATCTTTGGTTTGCCCAAGGTATCTGAATCTCTCCTTATCTATGTTGGGTATGAGCGAATTCCACTTTATTTAAATTCCAGAATGAACACATATGAATATATATATATATATGTATATATATATATATATATATATACGAATATGTTCATATGTATACATATATAAATCGGCTCAGTTTATTGAAAATATACCTTGTACTAACAGTACGGTCACCTCATAATGGGAGAGCAAAAGAAATATGCTCAGGCAGTGGAAGTGATGGCATGATAAGTTAGCTCGTAACCACTCAGTTTACGTATTCGAAAAAAGGAATAACTGGGCAGCTACGCATTGAAGAGCAGTGCTTTAATGCAAGAACTTTACTAGGTGGTTTCAGTTTCCGAGCTGACTGTAGCCGATGTAATAATCCGTGCACAGCGGAAGGTACAAATTAGGAGACTGCGTTCACTTTTGGCCTCCTCAGATTCCCGTGATAAGCACATCTGTTACTAAACCTTTGGGACTTGATGACCAGCCTGTTTTTCGCCCCATAAGTGAAATCATCCTATGTCTAAAGGCTATATCCTGCGTGCCTGAAATTAACAGTAGGACACATCTCACGAATCCCTGTGGAGATTCAAACAAGGGGCCCCCATGTAGTGGTTGAAAACGAAACCGTTCCTCCACCAATAGCTGTTGTAACTCGCCATAGTTAACTCGCATTCAGATAGAATGCTGTGACACCTATCTTTTTTAGGCATCTAACAGTGAAATACACTGCTTCATATCCATTCCTAAGCAGAACGACGCGCAACTTAATCGGTCCGATGTAAAACAGTATTTTGGTAACTGAGGTTGTTCAGTTGGTGATGGAGTTGTTCCTGAGCTTGGTAATTTCGTCGCGAACAAACCGTTACCAACAAAGGTGACACCATTAGTGCTTTGTTGCTAAAGAGACGATCAAAACAGCGTTATTCACTGAATAAGCTGCAGTGAATGCAATAAACCTTACACAAACAAACTGAAATGAAAAGATCAAAGTAAACGGGTGGCCGTAAGAAGACCGAGCGGGGTTTCTTTGGTTTCCACATGTGGGTCATGAAAACTGCACTTTCAGTTTTGTAGGTATGCATATTTTGGCGTGTGAATGTGCAGTAGACAAGAGAATTTAGAAGAATACGGCAGTTCTCAGTGAATTCAATCAACTGACGTGTTGGACTGGATCTGACTAACAGAGGGAAGGGTGAACTTAATCCAAAAAAGCAAACATAACCGAGCATCCGATGCTCCAAACACAGGAACAAACAGAATGTGGTACGAATTCGAGAGATCAACCTCAAGGAAATTGACCAAGAAAAGACCGATTAGACAATTCAGCTGAAAGAGCTGATTATCCGTGCTGCCTGTTACCGACAAACAACCGTTTACCAACGTTCCATATCACAATAATTAATTTTATCGTTTGTTATTGGGGTGCAGAAGACACAAACAGTTATCGAAGTTGATTAACTTAGTCCATTGACCCACTGGGTTACTTGGTTTGTTCGTCAACTGGAATTACACTGTTTGTCATGGCATACTTCCTTAAGTTATGACTTAGTCTCCTTTCATGATATTTAAATGTGTCCCAATCAGTGTTTACTAACATAAATTGAGTGGCGGTGGCACTCGTCGTGTGACCAGTCAACACCGCTTGTTTCTTTCAGTTCGATTCTGTTTGTCGAACTGTTTGTGATTAGCTTTTTTCTACAGAAGCCACATCAAGCGTTTTTAACTAGTGAGTAATGAAGATCGTGTTTTATCACCTAATTTCTTTACTCTTCCTTGATACAATGAAGGTTTTATGTGGATTTGTCGAAGAACTCCTCAAAATCGAAGTTGAATCAGTTCGCGCTTTCCAGCGAACAATACATATCTCGCAAACCCCACAACAGATATTTAAAAAAGTTGTACAGTGTGTTTCAAGCGTCTGTAGCGCCACTTGACTGGGAAGTCCTGAGCGGCGGGTCAGTTGAACGTCACAAAGGGGACAGTTACCGGGTCATCGTTCGATGAACACGTACACCTGTTCAGACGTGAAAATTCAGATGTCCACCTTGGGCTGGGCTCACCTCGCATGTCAGTTGTTCGGAGTTCAAACCAGGACACGGCCATTGGAAACGCGCTGCTGATGAGCCCTAATAAAAGCGAAACCCGAGCCAGTGCTTCCCCGCTTTGGTATGGACTCACCGGAATAGTTACGCCAGGGCATCGAGACGACTGTTCAGACGAGAGTGATGTGAACATGAGCATAGAACAAACCTCAATTGTTCACGTTCGTGGCGTCAATACATGCACTCGTCCGTCGCCAACCGGCACAGTCCAGGATGAACGTCCGCGGGTAAAAAAACGACGAGCGGAATGTTGGCTCAGTAGTGGATGTTGCGGTGGCCACTTCCGACGAGTCTCGCCTTTCTCATTGGCGGTGCGATCACACGAAACGAGAAAGCAAGTCAGTCAGGCTCAGCAAACGGGCAAGAACAAGCTTGGGTAAGCAGGTCAGTTGTACACATTTCCGCACATGCAGATTTTGGACGGAACGGCCTATGAGGCAAGGTAGGTGGAAGGTGCAAAGACTAAAGCGGGTGGAAGCGAGTGGAGATCAAAAGTGCATAGGTGAAGTTAGCAAATGAATGATCGGACTGCCATGAGGTCAAGTTTCATTCAGTACTCTTCATGGAAAATCCCACCGTTTTCAGTACCGCAGTGCAAGCAGATCTACCGATTTCTGCACTTGTAGGGTGACCGGATGTCGAAAGATATTTAAAGTAAATCGACAACTCTTAGGGGAGGGTATAGAGCTGCACAACTACAAGTTATTCAGGATACTACAAACGAAGCTATGTAAAGCCATGAGAACAATTATTCAGAACTACCAGACGCATATGTAGACTACCAGTTCCCGTGCGGCTTCAATAAGAATAAATTTATTGCTATCAGAACGCTTGTTGCCAAGTCTCTTCTGCAAGCTCATCAACAAATTAGTCCCAGGCCTCAATTCCAAAGAACACGGAGCAAAGCGAACACAGAACTTTTTTGGCCAAACCTTATTAGCTGGTTATGTGTTCATAAAAGTCTTCGAAGCACTTCCAAACCACAAGTTATTTGGAGGACCGCATGATAGCCATTTATCCCTGAATAGCAGATGAGCAGGCGTATGATTGCCGGTTCCACTCGAGTGGGCTAATTCATGGGTCTTGACTATCCGTTCACAGAGGGCTAGGGTTGGTCATGTTTAGTATGCTCAAGTGAAATGATCTTGGACAGGATACTGTGTTGAACTGATTTATCACTTGGCAGAATTTTTCCTCGTTCTAGTGTAACCATATCTTTTCGAAAAGCATCAGCGAGATTTCCAACAGATCCCGTCAAACTGTGCATGGTTAAGATCACTTGTTCTGTTTTGCCATACCAGTTTACTTAGGTATTACAAAATGATACATATGATGGGCAGTAAGCATTGTGTATTTTGCGGAAGCAGGTTAGTGTCGCACATTCATAAAAGCAGTGATAATCCGACAAATTCGTTCCATACGAATTGTTTGAACTTACACCCAAATAAGCTCAGATACATATGACAATTAGCTGTATATAAATATCCTTTCAGTAGGAAACACTCACCGGAGTAGTATTTTGCTCACCCTTGTAGGTTTTTTCTCGGGAAAAATGTATTTTCAATTAGGTAACGATTAACTCCTGTACGCTTCTAAGTAAAATCATGAGGGGTCGTTGTGGCTAACATGCAATAAGAACGGAGCAACCTAGTTCCGATAGATGCCCGATGTTAAGGCTGGATGAAGTGAAACACACTGAACTACTAACAAGGTCCTGAGTACTTAAAAGCAGTTCTTGAAGCCGCACGACCTGAACAAAAGCACCACTTTCCTACACACTTAATGGTTCATATGGCTGCGATCGCACAAACAATGATAATGGTGTGTCATTGTAAGATCACACAAAATGGTCAACCGATCAGTTTGCTAATGTTATATCAAACCGAGGCAATTCACTCGTTAAACTGACAAATATCTCAGACATTCTGAATTCTGTTGTACACTGCACTTGTTTCCTTTTTTCAGAAACCATAGTTTACCACTGCATATTACAATGAGCGCTTACTTATGGATTACAGTTTGAAACCAATACCGTTTCATTCAAATATGTGTGCCAATAGGACAGTCGCTGGACAGCTGGCTCAAATGCGTAGTTAGACATGAAAACAATATGTGCGTAATTTCCTGCATATCCAGACTATACGCTGTTAGCCTCTACCCCCGTTTTTTCTGCGTTGGTCACTCTGCAGCGAAGCATCACGCACACTGTTTGCGGCTTGAACCTGTGAAACCAGCTTTGTCGCATATTGATTCAACATTTCACACGCGTTACAGGTTAATTTATTCGATCACCATCTGTCTGGCTTTATTGCGTCCTTTGCTGTGGGATTGTAGGCGTGTGATTTCAACCAATGTTCGTTAGGTGAAATCGATTAGAAATTTTTCATATAACAGCGCCAACCAGATTTCGACAATAAGCAAAAGTTGCAACCCATGTGGATTTCGTTCTGAAAGTAAAGGCAGTCTATGCGAGAAAGCCCGAAAGCACCGTCCCGTTGTTTTATCTTTGTTGGGAATCATCTCACGAAACTCAAAAGGTTTCCAACCCGCGACCTTTCAGTCGGTGTTTGAACACTCAACCGTTCGACCAAGGGTGGCTGATCAGCAGTATGTTTAGCGCTCAGATGGACGGGGTATAGGGCTACCCATCCTCAAGTGATGAAAACCACATCACTGAATTCTCGAGTGACGGCTTTTCACGTGAAAATCTCACACATCCTGTGAATTGTTTCTTTGTTTGGGTTACTTATACATTTATTGTAGGGTCAAAAGATTCAGG
Organism: Opisthorchis viverrini; assembly: GCF_000715545.1. Classification (NCBI taxonomy): domain Eukaryota; kingdom Metazoa; phylum Platyhelminthes; class Trematoda; order Opisthorchiida; family Opisthorchiidae; genus Opisthorchis; species Opisthorchis viverrini. The sequence goes on along the minus strand of NW_008752216.1, from coordinate 74,305 downwards.
AACTCCTCACAACACCGGTGATTCGATTTAACAAGAGACTCAGCTGGATCACAGCTCGATTTCTCCTCTATGTTATGGCTAGTTTGTCTTGCCGGAAGGACAACTTAAGTGAAGTTTGTCAGGATGAACGCGATCACAGTGCTCAGATCAATTTGCTTGCCACAGGAAATTCATCCATAGCCTTTCAGAACTCTCCGTGTTGGACTTTGCAATTCCATTTAAATTACCGTAGTTGAATGAACTAGTCTGGTAGTCGTGGGTTCTAACCCCCCTCCCCCCAGAGTTTCGTGATGATTTCCAGTAAGGACTAAATCGCTTTAAAGTGCTCCTCAGCTTCTCAGCATAGACTGACCTCAAGTACAGGACGAAATTTTCATTGAAATTTCCTACAGTCGCTCAACGTACCAGTAAACGTTGCTGTACTAGACTAACCAATCAAGCCTGTTTTCAATCTCACCATAGCTCACGTGCTGTTGGTGTAGAAATAATTGCACGGGATTTCTAAGTAAATACATCGGACAGGCAAAGTTAGGGACCTAGTTAATGATAGTATCAACGCCATATGCAGAAGAACAGTAATGTATAGAACCCGCGAGGGTTATTTGTCGGATATTTCATTCCTGAGAACTCTATCCCTTATAGTACCTGTAACGGTCAAACAGTATCTTCGAGTTACCTCCGGGAAGACAGAACAAAGCCGGGGCTGGGTTTCTTACGGTACTATTAATTTAAAACCTAAATTCACCAGTTATACTTACCAACCTCGACAGTAAATACTCGTCCAAAACAAATGGCTTACTTGGACTACAAAAGTACGAAACAAACGAACAGACAGGCTCCCAGGTGAGACAGTCACACGTGCATAGGGTCGGCCACAAGTAGCTGGATGACCTCAAGGCCAAATGAGTGAAGCGGTAAGGACAAACAAACGCCAGTTCATATACACGCGCTAAACACAAAAGTGGAGTGAGGGTTACAAATAGGGACAGAATAAACGTGGGGAATTTCAAATGTCAACGTAATGGAATATACAGTGACTGTGCTTTTCTACCTCTCAGCCTCTACGAATAAACCATTTTTACTTAAAAAATCAGTGTTTAGAAACCCACTTCATGGTCTACTCAGAAAGTGGAACATTTCAAACCCTACTGTTCTACAGCTACGATGTCAGCTATTTCAGTGTCACTTCAGCTCAGAGCACGTTAAGTGAACTGCTTGGCTGTGTAGTGCTGCGATTTGCGAGCTAATAATATGGCTGCGGGTAGATGTTGCAGTGATTGTGTTTGATCAAAGCTGGTTGTATATGGTTCAGTTAGTAAGGGAAACCGAAATATTCTTTGGTGTATTCATACAGCGATCTTCGGTACGCTTCCTTTGGAAATCAATTCTGCCAAAGCTGGAGCAGTTATTTTACGAAAAGTGTAAAACCGCTAGCAAACTTTTCAGTCGTTGTTGGTTGTTCAGCCAGCGCCCAAAAAACTCAGAAATCATTTCAAAAGACGTGTTAATGACAGTTCTCTGGACATATTCCCTTGGACATATTATTTGACGCTGATTCACAAAATACACCACAACCTTTATCGAGCAAATAAGTGCGACCACCACTCGATCGTAGTCCCTTCTCCCAAGCGTCAACCGAGCACCATCATAAAGTGGGTGTCAGTTCAAGCATATTTATCACTGTTTAGCTTGTGAACTGGTTGGTTGCGTGAATTTCCTCTGGGTGCGAAATGACGTAAATTCATACATGCACGCCTGACACAACCCGTAGATAGATACAGGCGTCCTTGACAGTGTCTACCCTCGGACTGGGTCAGACAAGGCGAATGGGCTATCGATTTTATCACTAATGAAAACCTAATTACGTACACACTCGAGCGGTGCCGGTAGGCTCCCCGGAAATCAGGTTCGATAACCATCTCATTTTTCTGCATCATGATTCAGTAGTTACTTTGAATAAGAGTGCTAGTATTCGAAACATGAAAGTTTGTGAATAAACTTTCGAAAACTGCTTAATTATACTGGTACCACTAACTGCTGTAACTTCGTGCTAATCCAATATTCAAAAACCTTCCGATTAATGTATAAATATGGAAAAAAATTGTTTTCCACTGTCCAGACGAGGTTACTTAGGTCACTTATCACCAGATCCAACGTATGCCCTTCATCAAGATTTAATGAAAATGCATTTTCGACACGACTATTTCAAACAGCGGTCACTAGATAAATACGAGTTAGCATGATGGGTATCTAGCCAACACACTACACGACGGCTTCCATCCTACCGTAGANACTTCAATCCGGGAATCTGCACCCTGAAACAACCAGGCCACTTTGACCAACTATGCTGTATTCAACAAGACTTTACTGATCAGGTCGACAGTAAATGAACCAGTAATGAAACTGACCCAGGGTTTGGAACCTGTACTCTTTGGCAGAAAGGGGAAATAAACTGACCAAAACAAATGCTCATTCTTCCGTTAGCCACTAATTAAGGCTAGATGCTTGTACCAGTCTGTGTGAAGACAGTCTGTGTAAAATGGTGTAAAATGTAAAACAAAACATTCTGTCTAGCATAGATTGAAAAAGAAACAGTTTCAAAATGCTCAATCGCTAAAAACCTCTTGGCCATTCATGGGCAACTCTAAAACAGGCTGCTCCTGATATTGCTACTACACTTCAAAGAACCAGCATCTGTCCTCACAAGTTTTTAACACCTCCACTACTAGTATGAATTCAGATAAGAATATGACCATCGTATGATTCGTCGTTGTATGAGCAACGTGGGCATATGCGGTAGACACGTCTAATGACACTGCTACCAATACATTGCTTCATGCGATTTTAATATGGTGAAAGCGTATAAGGTGGAGTACATGAAGAAAAACGTTGGCGGTAAGGTTTTGCGTTGGCTCAATCGAAAATACCTCAGTCGTTAATGAACAACTATCTTTGTTCTCGAGAAATACACTCAGTTGCAGATCAATTTGGTTTTCACTAGAGACTCAACTGAATCTCTCGTTTATGATATTCTACAAATGAGAGTGCTGCACACAGACCGCCTCATGTTTCAGTAGGCACGATATTCGAGAGATCGCAATGTATTTTCATGAAGGAAACTACTCACAAGGTTGCTGAAAACTCTTTGACAGCCCACGACTGGTTTCGCCCTTCTTGGGGCTCATCAGGTAGGCGCAGTCCCCGAGTTTCCGTCAACCTTATTTTCTACTTGAACCCAAATTGGACTGTTTTCGAGAAATACACTCGTCTGAAAATCCATTTGGTTTTCACCAGAGACTCAACTGAATCTCTCGTGGCTGTCGAAGAGCTCTCAACAATCTTGTGAGTAGTTTCCTTTATGAAAACTTCTTCATTGGAACCAGAGTCATAGGCGTAGTTGTACTTATTCGGCAAGGAATGAGTCAGACATCCGAACTGCTACAGCGGTTCATTTTCGATCATGACAGCATAGAAAGTATAGTACAGGCTAAAACTGCAAGTAACCCATAATGGTAGTAATAGAAATAATTTCAACCAAGGTTGACTGAATGCATAGTGTTCTTCGTTAACATTGTAGTCTATGGGTTTTAACCGTCTGGTACCGCTGGGTTCACTTATGCAAGTTCGCGGAAATAGAGGAATTTATTCCTTTGAAATATTCCGTAAGAATAGCTCAAGGTTAGCCACACAAGATAATTTCTAAAACAGATTTGAACGTGTAAATTTCTCGGCAACAATAGTGACTTTTTAAAGCTGGAATAGCGCGCAGTCATCATTAAATTCCTTGGGGATGTCGCGGCTTGTTTGCTTGCTCATCCAGTCGAATTCTACATCCAGCTTGGGAATATCTGGATCCCTACGATCTGTTCAGTTCTAATTTGTTCATATTTCTTCTAACCATTGCATATTGTGCTCAACCGAGCTCCTAGGTGGAATTCCGGAGCATGTTAGCTGGTTGTATTATCGATTTGAATGTTTGGGTTTTGTAAACGACTTACGCGTGCGTGTAGGCAGGTGCAGTCAAAGCAGATACAATCAGCGGTTCCAGCAATTGATTCACTGTCAAGTCAAACACACGTCTATCGGATCTGTCTGTCTACCAGGCTTGTGTCGATAAGACGAAAAATAACATCTATTTACCCTGTTGAGTGATGGCTAGTAGGTATTCGGTGTAATGACATTAAATAGTAAAGTTGTTAAGTTGTCGGGATTTTATTTCAAAACAGTGTTAAGTTCACACGCCTTGGCCCAACAGATAATGATAACTTTCAGTGCGTCGATGTACATCAGCTGTTATAGTGTCACAAATTTCCAATAATGCATGCCTGTCATCAATGGCCAAACCATGGCGTTATTATGTACACAAGAAACCATAGATCGATTGCGGTTTTCAGACTGATTTTTATTTTTGATTTTGGTGTAGCGAAACCCGTCAAAAGCCTTGCAAAATATTCTGAACAGGATGCAAAAAAACTCATTTGCCATTAATGAGGTTGGTGAAAAAGGCAATCGCATCACACCACAAAAGATCCCGGACGACTCACCAGTTTTGATGGAGAGAAAAGATTTCTTTGCGCATGATCCAAAAAGGGTGCTCAAACTTTAGATCTAGGGTTCTTAAAAGTAGCTGGAATCAACTAACACAGTGAATGGACTAATACCTATTATTTTGTGTTTACAGAACATACATATTCACTTACGATAGATGGATTTGAAGGCGAGATAGCAAGTACATTGCTCTGTTACAAAAATAATCATTACACTGACCTAAAAAAACCAGAGCCGGATGTATAATAAGCTAATTCGACCCTTAAACGTATCTTCCGTAGCCTACTTGATATTATACGATATCTGGTTCAAAGTGCACGTTATTATTTATGAACACGCGAATGTTCCCAGAGACTGTCTCCCATGGGTGATGCGCTTGTTGTCATCTGGTTTTATCCTGATGAAGTAACATTACATTCGGTGATGATAGGGAATAATACCCTAGATCGCTGATCCAGTGTATCTTACTAGCATTAAATAAAAAAATTTCGCACTTCCAGTTCTTCAACTGGGTAACGTAATGTTTCCGTCAGGTGTTTATGGGACAGACGGCTTATTTCTCCCCAGGTAGCCATTTTGCCGGAAGAGCTTAGAAAGCAACGGAACCGTTGTCATGCAAACGACCGAAGAATAAGTAGCCACAGCTCTTTCCGTCCCATCCTGTGAATTACACCATTCTACCCGCGCTCACAGCCTCCAGCCTAGTCCATCAAACACATGCTTATCAGTCGAAAGGATAACCTCAGAATTTTGAAAGGAATATTCAGTAACTATTGCCGCTGCAGCAGGCGATCGAACAAGGGTTGCATTGGCTTCCACGAATTCCTCGGCGATTCCCATCGAAAATGTGCCACTGAGACCCGTGGAATAGTTGATAGCAGGAGCGAAACTTTATTTATTTATTTATCCGATTAAAATAGCCGTGTTCATGGGTAGTTTTGAATGAAAACATTTGTGCTCCAATGGATGTCTTTCAGATGTGATGCGGTTACAGCCGACACCCTGCTACTAAACAGTGAGGAAATATTCGTGGAGATTTGGACTCTTAGAACATTTAAATGAAGGGGAAATCAGTATTTACTACAGGACCCGCTCTCGTTTGCGAAACCTGTACATAAGCCGCATTTTGAAGCACAAGCCTTCAGTATTTTGTATTCATGGACTGACAGATAGTGCCCTAACTGCTAATGCACTAAATATGGTACAGCGACGTCTTTAGCTTTGAACGTAACACATAGTTACATTCCAGCATAATCTGTCAGCTACTGCTTGACCAAATAGACAGGCACATGTTCATTAAGGCATGAGTCAAAATGGAGTAACACATTTTATGCTACATGCACACAAATAAGGCACCCCTGCTCCATATTTTCGGTCCCCAGACAATTACGGTGTCAATCCAACAGAACGGCAATTCCTTTCGACGTGACGTCCAATCAACTTCAAATGGGAGGGTACTGATTGTGCGTACCCATCAGGTGGGTTGGTATGCCAGTGAACAGATTGTGAGAACACTTGCGTGAGAATTATAGGTCTTCTCAATCATGGCTCGGAAACTGACTCGACATTAATAAAGGCTCAAAACATACCCTCATAGGATCATGCGGTTGTGTAGCATAACTTCGGATTTTGCTTGTTTTCTGTTGTTGCCCAATTTAGCTCACCACATACATGCAACTGACTGGTGAACAGGCAAGCTGTGGGTCACCATGAGAACTGCCCGTTTGACCCGGAGGCGTTAGGTAACATGGGAATGCACTAAGTGATAAAACGGGATAAGAAATCAAGTGGTGAACACCTAGGTCAGTCCCGCCACGGAGGAATGCATGAACACAAGTTGGAAAGGTGTTAAGATTTGGAGACAGTCTTGGCACCAGAAAGAGGTAATTAAACATTCCATGAGTTGGATCTTGAATAGAAAATTCTCAAATTGATACATCAGTTACCACGGCTGATGATATTCTGAATCCCGCATACCACACTTAGGGTATGAAAACCGTAAGTTAAATATACCATGTATTCGAGTATTATTCGGCTGTCAGAACCATTCACCTACCATACGAAATTACCTTTTGTTTATTTAAACGTAAGGAATTATCGTTCGGCTGGGTAATAAAAGAGGGAACCCCAGGACTATTACCCATCAGACTGTGTGATAGGTACTCAGATTGTCAACTGAGACTGAACATGGATAAGAGAAAATGCCGTCCTCTGTCTGTGTACTCAGTAGCGAACAGTGCGGTAGTGACATTCATAATCGCTGATCGCGTTATTCGCTGACTAAGTAGTGCATGCAGCATGTTGAGATGACTTTACGAAATCTCACTCAAGTTGATTTTCATTGTGAGTTCTTACCAGGAAGCCAAACTGTTGGACCTGATGCTAAAAAATATATGAGTGCCGTCTATAAATGCCAGTGAACAAACTCCTCCTTACCTATCATGTGATAGGTACTCAGATTGTCAACTGAGACTGAACATGGATAAGAGAAAATGCCGTCCTCTGTCTGTGTACTCAGTAGCGAACAGTGCGGTAGTGACATTCATAATCGCTGATCGCGTTATTCGCTGACTAAGTAGTGCATGCAGCATGTTGAGATGACTTTACGAAATCTCACTCAAGTTGATTTTCATTGTGAGTTCTTACCAGGAAGCCAAACTGTTGGACCTGATGCTAAAAAATATATGAGTGCCGTCTATAAATGCCAGTGAACAAACTCCTCCTTGTTTTTCCTCAGAGCATCGAGCCCTATGTATCCTCATCGTCCATAAGGTTAGCAACAAACTGTGTACGGGTTGCACATCGGCTTTACCTGTCACAGTTCCATTTGTTGTTAATTATAACCATGTGGGTTCAGAAGCGAAAGATTCTAGGTACGTATGACGGGTGATCTAACTGATCAAACTTAAGCTGACTGCGGTTGCAACAATGTTATGGCAGGGTAGGCAAAAACTGCCTACCTCCTTTAATTCTGCACACAACTCGCTTTTTTACTGGGGCATCCATCATCAGGCTCGCAACAGTGGTATAATCGAGGATGGATTATACACTGGTTAAATCATAAATTTTGCAAGGTAAGTTAATTGCAGTTAATTGCTCCAATAGCATGCAGCTTTCTGAATCTGAGCGGTTATCTTTTACTCACAGGGAAAAAACATCTAATTTAATCCAATCCAATATGGCTATCCGGTTGGGTTTTCTTACTGCGGTTTACTCCCTGTTAAATGCGTTGCAGGAATCTATATCAGTCTGTTAATTGACATATCTCTGGTCAGCTTCGGCAACGTCCACCTTGTTGACAGCCCTGTAACCTCGAAATGCCTCAGGTATCGTCCTGCAAGTAGGTCACGCAAGCTAATGTTGATGAGCGGCTACAACTACGAACAATGGAAAAGACTGAACCCGAAAGATAGCTGTGGGTTACTGCAGATGACTCTTTCTCCCCACATCTAATCAACTCGCAAGTATCTCCAAAAATCCTTCAACTGCCTCGGTAAACTCATGCTCTAGTGGGTAACAAGTCCCTTGACGAGCAACTTAGAACAGCCAAACCTTTCGGAAACCAGTTACGTGATCTGTACTGTAAAATTCCAAACACACGTCCTGACAGTTAAAAGTTGGCTTGATGTAGGTTAGGAGTCACATTAATAACTTCCAAAATTTCTTTGGTGCACCAAGAGTACGCTGCTTAAGAATGAACACGTTCACCAGCCCAGACATGATAATTCAATAGCATCCAACATGTGATTATGCAGTAATATTTACACGCTCTCTTCAAAGGTCAGATGCCGGTAGTTCAGATCTCAGTACGGACGGCAATATCCTTACCCGATTAGCTCTAATAAGAGCAGAACAACTAGTCTGTACTTCTTTACTAGAAGAAGAAGTAGAGGTTGCATTCAAAATGTATTCACGTGAACAAATACGTGAAAACTTTCATGGGAAATGTGGAATGGTCTGCAATCACGCCCAGGCAGACAAATACTTCGCATCATTTGTCTGCCTTGGTACAAACCTTCAGCCGAATGCATTTTGTTCTTTTTTTATTTTTTACCACCACGTAGCAAACATATAACTGTAGGTTTTACGTGGACGCTGAAAGTGAAAAACACATATCTAATGTACATGAAGAATCTTTGCGCAGGCTTTAAATCAACCTTTTCGTGAAATCACATGTGGCCTAAAATCAAATTGCTCGTCCTATTCAAACTTTCCCGAAAAACTCAAAAATAATAAAGAGCACCGATAAAAATGAATAGGCCCGCAGAATCAAGTGATGACTAGTCACGATTTTCCGCCAAAAAATAGAAGTTAAATGGATCCGCCCAATTCAAATGTAAAGATCATTCCAAAACTTAGGCCCTTTCCTTAAAGTTATGTGAAATGTCTGCGTGCGACAGATTTCAAAAGCCCACTTGCTGATTCGCGAATTCCTTCTAATAAGGGGAGCAAGCCAGCTTTTTTGTTACGGCTTTTGTTACAGCTTTTCTTGTTACATATATTCAGGTATCAAGTAGACATCACATGACTCACAATACAGGCCTATTTGCCCCTCACCTGATTAGGGGTATAATGGCATATTTTAGCGTATATACATGATAACCATTGAAAATTATGTTTTTACCTAATGCGTGTTATCTGAGGCATGGTCATCAACAATTGAAAGTTTCGTCCTAAGTTTAACTAATAATCTGCATAAAGAGCACTGCGACATCAATTTGGACAGTATTTTATGGACAACAAAAGACGTGCAACTTCAAGCGGAGTTATTCAAACGAGTTAGATGGGCTGAAACTTTAGAGTTGATTGTGATTAGCGGGAAAATGAAGTTGTCTTGATAAGCCTGGGAAAGCCGAATCAGTTGCTTCCCTATTGGGAACCATCAGCAGGTGAATCACAGTTGAGGGCCGAAACCCCAACCTTTCAACAGGCAGTTAGAATCTATGCTACTACCTCACGAGGGAGTTCTCAGCATTTCATTACGTCTCACACCATATATTTTACTACTGTACCACGATCATCCAGCTCAAGAATATCACCTGGCGTTGCTAAGCTCTTCAAACGATGACTTCTCAATTTAAAGACCCACGCCAATAATGAGTTTTCAGGAGCAAGTTACTCACAGGCGGTACGCCAGTGAAAAACCGCTGAAACGTCTTTAGCAAGTCCGATCTACCAAATGGAGAGAGAAACACGTAGTCAAAAGGGCAGACGCTACTTAAATACCCCGATAATTTTTCCTTCAAGGGGCTGTGCTGCACCAGGGTGACTCATGTTTCACGAGGTACGTTATTCGATATACCTCAATATATTTTCTTGAAGTAATATACCACGCAAACGTTTGTTAAAAGAGGTCGCTGAAACGAGAGTTTTGGTTAGGCCCTCTGCCCAAACCAAATTTATATGCTGAAAGAAGTTGGCGGAACCCGTGCAACTTTAGCACAATTAGAATATAAGTTTAACGGAAAATTGATAACTGCTCCTACCTGGTGAGTCCCAAATATAGAAAACGGGCCATGCTTGTCGAAGAGTTCTCACCAAATTATGAGTGGTTTGTTACGTCTGCCGAATAGTCTACATTTGAATCAGATAAAAGCTTCAGCTCATTGAAAATTGCTCGTTTGAGGGGTAAGATTTTTCTATTCCTGTAATGAGCGACAAAGCCGTTTAGAATCATGAAGCAAAATCCGTATAAAGGGTTGTATAATAGGATCAGAGGATAATGTCGCTAGTACAAGAGTTGCGTTCACATTTTATTATTCAGTTGTTCCAAACAACTCTTTCGTTCCTGGCACACAACACCGTTTATGCTTCCATCGCGTCCTCGATCAACATCCAATCTTGTCGCATTGATTTCTACATGACCCAAGGTAAAGGAGAACACCTTGAGCTTCCTTCGTTTCATCATCCAATAATATGCAAAACAGAATGTCCTATCTGTCTCTCTCGTTAAACATGCCCTGGTGGACTTTTTCAGGGCACTGCTTTTCATTAGACGCATGGGAACAGAGTGAGCTTTTTTTACTCTCTGATAGGTTACAGTAAGGGTGTATACGTTCACTGCGTGTTGCCCAATTTTTTCATTAGTGGAAGTTGTGCGTCTCATAAACTGGCTAACTAGGTCTCGTTTCTGTTTTATCCTGAATGCGTCCTACCAAAATATCCACCACTGGGCAATGGTTATCGGTAAATTCGCATAAATACCTCAGGTTAATTAGTGCCTTCAATCCGTCTTGCGAAAACCAAAACCCGGGATCTTCGATATGATGTCCGATGATTGGTTAACTTACCGCATTCAAAAATAATGGCGGCTCTATTTGAATTTCGTGTGCAGCGAAAGATGTGTTTTAGAAGTATAGTTCTTCGCAGGCCATATTCCTGTTCCTCGCTCATCAGCTATATGGAACTGAACACCTCATCAGTACACTGCTGGTTCATTATCATTGGTCGTTGAACTCTCATTCTTTTGTATATCCCTTCAGGTACACTCGTGATCACAGGTTCAGCTGAGTCACTGCTACCAGTGATATAATTTACAAACAAATTTATGGCTTCGTTTGTGTTCATTGGCTATAATGAGAAACAAGTTCAAGCATGTACCTCCATGTTGACGAACGATGTGTACCCTTGCCGTGTTGAGCTTGAGTGACCTCAACACTAGCTGCAAGCGTGATAAGAAGGCAAATGGACGCAAATTTCGTTAAATTTGCCTGCCTGTTCAGAAGTTGTGGTGAATGAGAGTATTTGGGTGAATATAACAAATTTACAATCCAGTGTTTCCATCAAATAGACATCTAGTTTCGCTGGTATCAAGGCCTGTCAATGCTGCAGTCCTTGAATATCGCATGTACGTGTTAATGCCTACAGCAGGAATTTCTACACAAACCCTCACCGAATGAATAGTTCAGTGACTTGCTATCGGATTCCCGAAAGNNNNCCGATATATATTCCTCCATTCTGAAGAATTTCAGGACAGTACGTGACTACCGCCATTGCATGTAAGGCACGATTTCCATTTGTAGCACACAATAGATCCATATAATTTCTTTTGATCGACACTGCACAGTCATAAGCAAAGTAGAACTGAAAGGATACGCATTATCATCCAGTCAGACCCCTTCGAAAATTGAGTGCTGAGCTGTCCACATTTTGCTCCAGTGGTTATTGCCCTTCAGAACCGTTCATTCTATTGATTAATAAATGCTTCGGACCCCAAGAGACTTTGGTCGAATGCCTTTGCTGTCCATACTGGGTAGTTTTCATATGTCAGTTGAAAAGATTCGCGAACTCTCGGTGCTTTCCTTTCCTTCCAGTTGCATATGTCGTCATCACTGCCAATGTCATCTTCACACGCCTCACTTCTGAGACATTGTTTTGATGTCACCCTTGACGGCATCTTTAGGAGAACTGGGGATGTGGACGGATGTTCTTGGATTCGAGCTCGAATCAAACAATTAGTCCGACAGCACATTGACTTGGTTTGCTAATCCGGGTCCATGGGTTAAGTTGTCAGCCTTTCGTTTAAACAACCAAGTATGACGTGCATTGAAGAATTGCACAGTGATAACTTACACAAAAGTATTCTGACCTTGTATTATTTTGCCTCCTTGTTTGTACTTTGAAGTGAGGTATTTGAACTGATTCGTCAGCTTTTATCAGCAACAATTTCGTAGCAGAGAATTAGATATCATAGTTTATAGTTCCCCTTATATATACTTCCGCAGATACAGTTTGTGAAATGCAGTCAGTTCATGCCTGAGTGTTAAGTCACCAGTTGTAAACATGAACTATGGCCGTGCTTTGGTCTTCCTTCGTTCTGTGCTCTCATAACTTCCCAGTGTGTCACATCAGTCTATTTTATTCGGAGTTGCTCGCAACTAAATGTTTAGCATACAGACTACTACTTTTATTGTCAACCTGTCTCTCATGTACAAGCTGCTTTGACTACGTCACTCTATCGTGTCAAGCTGGTAGATCAAGTGGTCGTGGTTACGTAGGCTGATGCCAGGGTGAGCACGTGGGGTGGAGGGCTAGATAGTGATAAGTGAAGTCCACTTGGCTGATGCAAATAAAGTGTTGTACACACCGCGGAAGTTTATTAGTATGTCTGTCTTCATTGTACAAGACAGTGATAGGTAAACAGCTGACCGAACTATTTCAGGTACGTCAACCCAAACCGGAAAGAGATATACATCCTCAGTGCTAGCTGTGACTCACCCAGCAGCACATACGCCCGCACTTCGAGTTACTTTAGACTTCGTGTGCAAGATGTGTGGGCAGGGTTCGGTTTCAAGATAAGTTAACCAGAATTACCTAACTTAGAGAAAATCGATCGACCAAATGGCTATCCCAAAAACAAGCGCCGTGAATAAGCGGATGTGGAGTGCGGGCAAGATTCGAGCAGAGATATTTCTAGATTATTGTTTCAACTGAAAAATGAGGCGGTCCAATGCAGCACGTCCAATTGAAGCAGGGCTGCATTAACGAGAGATCCAGCTGGCATCCAGGTGTTCCCCTTGAAACCAAATCGACGTGCAACTGAGAGTATCTGCTGTGAAACATAGGAGCTACGTAACCTACAGCGTTCCCTTTTTGAAAGACCGTAAGAGGATCAGCGAAGAAGAAATAGCATAACTAGGCTAAACAAGGAACCTCGCCCAAAAACTTTCTGACCGCCTACTAACGCATCTACATTCCTTGAGGCTCATTCGAAGGGCCGGCTTAATATCAGCATCATACGCCAGCTGAACATCAAACTGTACGCAATCGGTGAAATACACTCATTTGTTAATCCTCTTGGCGTTGATGGGAGGCTCCTAAGCTGCAATACGTTTATCTTTTTCTTAGGGTTTTTGTGACATTCCTGTTAGTCTCAATATCAGCTTCAGACCCTGCACCAGCATCCCACGTGAGATTACAGTGGAGGCGACTGTGTAGCCTGGATAATGACCAAGGGTTGGTTATGCCATGGTCTCACTTATTTCTATCGTAGCCAGAGTCCAAATTGACAGGTTTACATTTTGGTTTTCTAAACCCTGAAAGTAGACGTGAAGACTGCAGGGAACTAAGACAATTGATTTCGAGTGCCAAACAAAAAATGAAAACGTTCGTACCGATGTTAAGGATCTTGCTATTTTAAGACGGGGTACTTCCTACATGCATTCAGTCTGTTCTATTGTTTTACCTGACTCATCCTGCTCTGGTCTTTGAGCCCAATTTATCTTGGTATTCGCTTCTTGTTAAAAGGTGTAGCAAGTCATTTTCAAACTTTTGGACGTTTTTCAGATTTGATGGCTTTCCAGATTTACATACCCTTCGAAACAGCCAGACTTAATCCAGGATGAGCGCTATGCCACAGAACCCAGAACTGAAAACGTACCAGACGCACCACCATATGACTCACATTCGGCTATTTCCTGAGCCAACCTCGTTTAGCCATTAGTGAACACACTGAACGAAGCAAGCATCAATGTCATGGGCATATTACTAGAAGGTCGAAACTTAGGCAATGCAGCCCATGTTTGGCACAATCTTTCCTATATCATGCTTGTTATCTGACAGTAAACCACTATGCACCTACCGCATTTTTAGCAGCGGAAAATCGCTCTATCAGTATCTGCGCGACATTATCAGATAAAAGATGTAAATGAATTCTTCAGGCTTTGATTAAATCACCTAAATGTGGTCAATCAGAACTGTCATAAAATTTTCCCGGAGGCCACTAGAGAAAATCGTCCTTCTTGTCAAGGAAAAACAATGTATTGGGATCGGCCACTCCCTAAGGGAACCAACATTACACACTCAGTGTCCATGTTTTATTTTGGGGTCTTAGGCAATTTGGTACATTAAACAGCTGGATACGGTCCAGATCTGGATCGGCATATCCATTTATTTTACCACGAGGAGGTTTCCCTTGTTTCTTTTCTCAAAAATGACGCTCCACGCTATACTGTTAGTATTTAATACTATCGATTGTCATAATCTTCAGAGTAGACCTGTCGTAGGATTTCCATTCAAATTAAGAGACCGTTCTTCACCTCAAAGATATACAGACATTTTAGTTAACCGCAGAATGAACGAGTGGAAATAGAGATAAAAACCACTGACAATTTACTCGAGTCACCCAGACTTGCCTTTCTTTAAAAACTCATTTTTTAGTAGTGCGAATAATATGCGTACTCGACGAGTAATGCTCATTGTTCATTTTGTAGACTACCATTCTGCTAAAATTTACCTTGGGATCAATGGCACAATTACGTTGATTTGTATGCTATGTCGAAAAAAATTGAAAGTGCACCTCATTTTATGAACAAAGGACACTCTTGGACGCCCATTAAGAACCCATGCAAATGTTTTTATCATCCTCTTATTGTGCAGGTGCAGAGGGGGCAAATTCAGTTCCACCGAATTTTATTGCCCTCTAGCTAAAGCCGACAAGAGCTGGGGTAGGCAGAATCGGGGCCTGGGATATTCCCTGTCTACTTCATGTAGACCACTAACTATAACACTGCACACTAACTGACTGTTTTTCATATCCAACAGAGGATTTTCTGCGTATTTCTACCGCTGAACTATTTCTAATCCCTTGCGACTCAACGTTCCTTTTGGAAGATGTGTTGTGAAACATGAGCCAAAGGTTGGGGAAGATAGAAATAAACATCAATATGGAGGATTAAATCGGCTAACGTGCTTCAGCAAGAGCATATGTTTGTTATGCTAACTGTGCCTTGTACTTTAGAGACGCTGAAACCCTATGTTGAAAATGTTTTAAACGCTGAAATTCGGTCGAAATGACAACACAGAGCTGAGACTAAATGATGACTTCCAAGCTCGTTGCCTTTATATTCAAAACTACTCTCTCAAATGGGGTTAGCCTATGCAGAAAAGCACCATAGAGTCGCTCCACATTTTGTGAAAAATAGCGGCGATAAGCATATTACGGACCAATTTAGGTGCGAACCCGCTGTATTGAGCATAAAAGCCGAACAATGACCCAAATAGCCGCAAAAAATTAGCGTTACCTCCTTGTTAGAACATCGCTTTAGGTTCAGCTTCGTGGAACATGGTTGAAATGTACTCCAGTACTGTAAATTAGGATTTCTCGGTTTCTGCTTTTAGTCAATCGGCCGACCGATCTGTCACCAGGCTCAACAACCGACATGAATTAATTTAGACATATTGCCTTCTGAACTGCCATTCTAATGACCGACCCTCCTACTTTTATAGACCCGGCTAATAGTGAAAGTCGCTAAGCGGATGTCCAGCATAAAAACGGCTAACAGCTCAATATGGACTGACTCTGGTTTTGTTTGAAATTTAGCATAAATTAATCAGGTTCATTACCTCAGACTTCGCTATTGAGTCAACTCAGAAATAAAGTCTGCTGTCGATTATATTAGCATACTTTCGATTACTTTCGCTCGAAGAATAACAAGGCTACAATATGATCTAAATAAGTACTGAGAATTTAACACAGTGAACGTTGTGATGGCTTGTCAGCTTGCACAGAAAACCTTGCACGCATGGCGCCATATTAAATTACTGCCACAATGCCATCCAGGCTTTTCAGTGATCAACATTTCAATAGCAGTTTGGCGCCAAAACAAATCGATTTTTAGCCAGAATTTCTCACCTGCTTGCTGCGAGCTGACGTGTGGAACAGGACGATTCCATTTCAAGAAACAAACCCTGGTGCCATGCCGTGTGGACCCGCTCCATTTTCGAGCGGTTGGAATCAAAACCTCTAAGAATATCCAGGTAGTGTGAGGGTTCCTGTGTTTGAACAACTGGAAGTTTTGTGCACAGGTTTCTTTTGGCAGTCTGGATTAAATATCACGGACTTCTTGGCGCTCTATGGAATTTAAGCAAGAGATTTTTAAAACCAAATCGAAGCGTTTGTGATATAAGATAGTAGCGCTTTGAAGGGTTTACTCGTGGTAATCAAAATTTTGAGACCATTTAAAACCTTGTGGTTACATTTATACCCTTTATTAGAACCTCTTTATTCCACAACATGTTTGGCAGTAATAATATAGGGTTCATAAAGCCTACTTTAAATTCATATTATTTCACATAACCATGTATTTCGCCTTAATATTGGGGTTGTAATCAATTTGTTCTCGCAGCTGCAGTATGTCTAGCAGGCCGAAAGTAGAGTTCAGCAGCTCCAATCGCATCTCACAAAAGATAATCATAAAGCATTTTATTGTACTCATGATTCGATTAGTTATCCCCACTTGACATATAAAATGGTGCTATTAAAGCAGATTTTGTGAATATTTAGGCTATTATATGGCGTCTATGATGGCAAAATTTACGACAAAGTTAGCCAGTGAAGTTAGCTTGATTTATTGAATAAATAGTTATTTGCCCCTCATGAGATTAAATCGGGCGTACAGGAACCATTTCATATCGCTAGCATTTCCAGCCACAGTAGAAGGTCCCACAAAGGTCCTGCAAACCACGATTATGGTACTGAGAAGCACCACCGAGCTTATTGTACCTCTACCTTAACAAACCATTTTAAATTTAACAATATCAAAGAAGTGTAAACAACCACCCAGAAATGGTTAAACAGGACGAGTTTTACCGAAAAACTATCTATCTTTCTAAGCTAGGATGTAAAGTTTCCAAAGTGGCTTAGCAAGCTACCGACTACGGCAGGCAACATTCTTGCGCTAAACAGTGCAGGCTGTCGGGAAATCAGTCTGGGTTAAAATGTGCTGGTCACTATGCTGCATTTATTATGGTAAAATGTATACTTTCTGAAGAAAAATTATGAATGACTAAGGGGCGGCTACTTAATTCGTTAGTGGAATGTAAAAGCCATACTCACTAACCAGGATAAATATCTAGAAATGTCCTAGAAGAGTACCATAGACAGTCCTTAGCGTCGACGTGGTCAAGAAGGATCAGTGATGCAGGCAATATTTAGTGATTTCCTGATAGGTAAACAAACGTCGTCAGATACACCCAAAAGCTACAGCATCCTGCCTTGGTAATCAATTATCGGCCAAATGTGCATCGTACATCTGAAACAGATTGTTAATTACGTAGCGTAATTATTCATGTTTCCCTATTCCGCAGACAAATTCATTACCCTTCCGATGGCTGCTAAGGTTTAAAGTTTCTATTTTATACAAAGTCGATTCTATCTTAACTGTTTTTCTATGATAACCGTTTTCAGGAGTCAATTTGTTCAAATTCATTTCTGGGTTTATTGTTTAAAATTTTGCCCTACATTGAACTACACAACCTTTTTTCCCTCTTAATTTGTCCGTTAGCACGCTACCCTTTCTGTGCCATCCCGTGTTGCCAACTGCCCAAGTTTCAATCTAGCCTTAGGCTTTCCCTTAATTCTGCTCATTATTCACTATTAATTTATCATACAATCACAGTCTACCCATCTATAATGTTTGCCCATGTCTAATTCAATATATTGTTTGCTGCCCAATTTAGACTACTGAACAAACGCAGGTGAAATTCGTAGAATTCGGTTTCGCCATAATTATTTCTGACCGTCCATCATCAAATTGGATTACACGTTACCTGTCAAAAAGGACACTTAGACAGTGCGCTTGGGCTAATCAACCAATTGCTTTATTTAAGATCACGGCCTTGGCACGGGTTCGTACAAAGATATTGGCGCTGTTTTCCTCAAGTTGTTTCGAATTCAGGCTATAACGTTGATGAGATTGATGTCTGTTTGACGTCCTCACTTCTCTTAGTCTGAAATCTCGTCATTTCCTAAGAGTTTAAGGATGCGCACAACGCGAAAGCAGAATTCTGCGTGGCTATAAAGCACATGACCTTCGTATTAGTATCGGAATATGGGAAACCCCGGTGCACTTCACGTTAGTTGATCGGGCGCCTTTGGATCTGTCCGATGAGCTTGACAATCGGCCCCCCGTTAATAATCGTCGTACGCACTGATGATATGCACTCGAGTGTCAACAAATGTTTGCAAGCCAGTTGCATTGTTCAGGAACGACCAACGGCCACCTGGTCAACTATTAGTAACTTGACCATCACTTAACGGCCCAAATGAACAACGATCCAGTTACACCATTTCGGGTTCATATCCTCACCAGTCTAGAGGAGAGGCTGATTAGTCATAAAAGGCTCATTGTGGTACGGACTGTTTATATCACGTAACAGCTTGGAAAGTTTGGAGAACGCTTCATAGCCCTAGCCACTACCTTGCTTGTACAATTAAACAGACGACAGATGCGCGACGAATGTATCTGTGGTTGGCGCAAAGCCAACTTGTATCCCTCGTCGCAGCTCACACGAAAGAGTCACCAGAAGTCGGAAAGTCCCCGTGGAGGCGTCGTTCGTTTTGGATAAGCTGGTCCTCTGGTACTAGCTCATAAAATGTGTGTTAAGATACTGTTGTATGGATACTGTAGCTACAACGCCGATTGGGCGGCGACAAACGGATATGTCGGATAATTTGTGGAGACATAGAGACCAATTGTTATTACAGAGGAAGAAAAGAAGGTGCTTGGGCAGTGAAATTCTATTCTGTGTACGCCGCTCTCCAGGGATAGGATAGGTATTCCAATGACACAAAACTTTGGCTTATGGGCTGTATAAGGTCACTAGACAGTATTATTGTAGGTTTGACGGAATGAATTTTCATTGGCTGTAGTGACATGACATGGAAAGGCGATATGCATTCTGCACTTTTTAGAAAACTGAGAAGCTTCGTTTAACGTGTTAAACAGGTCCATTTTTCAGCTCAATGTCAAACTGGTAAAGGACCCAGCTGCTTTCAAAAACGGCTAATCTGGTGGCTTCGACGGGTATACCACACAGAACAATCATCTGACACTGCAAACAAGTGTAAACTAATTGTCCTGGTCACTCTGGAGGAAATAACTAATTGCTGCTATAAAGAAGCATGCTCCATTGGCATCAAAGAGATGGCTGGTGTTTTGTGCACATTTTTTCCTTGACCTCAGTCACTGTGTTTTCTTTATTATATCACTAGAATGTCATAATGCATGTCAGCGTCAAAAGGATAGAAGTAATTGCCTTAATAAGGGCTGGAATAAACTTAACACCGCGTGCTCGGTACATTAAGTGGATTATGACTGTCCTCACCTATAATACACTGTGCTCCTTGTTTCTCAGTTGATCGCACGACGCGAAAAATGTCAGCGAGAATTCACAAGCATCGGTCTTGCCGGCATACAACTAGGTTGAACTGTACAAACAAATTCTTCACCATTTTACACCGTTGACACCAGCCGCGTGATTTTTCCAGACACGCTACAAAGCTAACAGCTATGAGGCACCTTAAAGCTAGCCAGCATCGATCGATCTGGGTTGGATCTGTCGCAAACTCCGATACTTCCGTCAGCGAAATTCCATGGGAACTCTGAATCTGCTTTAGTTGTATAATGCGAATAGTTCAAACCAGTCGTGCGATGGCATTTCGCACCATTTTACACCATCCAATGAGATAAGTACCGACATCAGGTTATCCCACGTGAAATTTACTACAAGCTCTTTGTAGTGGTTAGATTAGTTTTTGGGATATATTTAATGCCTCTTGGCGGCCACCTTTGGAACTTTGCGCTAATTTGTATTTTTGGGTGCTGGTGAAGTTAAGAGATTCAAGCAGGCTATATACCTCTACCAGGAACGGACTTGGCCTCACGAAGTTGTTCCTAATAAATGAG
This sequence comes from Opisthorchis viverrini, assembly GCF_000715545.1. Classification (NCBI taxonomy): domain Eukaryota; kingdom Metazoa; phylum Platyhelminthes; class Trematoda; order Opisthorchiida; family Opisthorchiidae; genus Opisthorchis; species Opisthorchis viverrini. Next base: position 54,071 of record NW_008752216.1, on the reverse strand, counting down.
AGGAAGCAGATGACTACAATTCTGACCCAAATTCGGTCACAACTCTCGACCGGCAGACGCCGGGATATAGCATATTGATCAAACAGGCCAGCTGACATGTTCACCCCTTAATGGAGTGAATGACACACGTAAGAAGAGTCACACTCGACATTTTACATTTGATTTTTCAATGGCGGGCAAAGCGCTGGATCCGGTATATTTGGCCTAGCAGGCTTCATGCGTCTGTGGCACTCCCTGACTGGGAATTCTGACAAACAGGCCAATCACTCGATACAACCAAAGTGTTACTGGATCGACGTTCAAAGCGTTGGGTGCGAACATGTTCATCTGCTCAGACGCTAAATTTCAGATGCGTCCCGCCTGGTGGTGTACTGTCAACACACCTGCCTTGCATTTCAGATGTACGGAGTTCAAACCCGATCACAGCCAAGGACGTGCACTGCCTATGAGCTCTAATAAGAGCTCGTGTCCAGTGCTCCCCAAATGAGGGAGTAATCACCAGAATGGTTGCATCGAAGAAGGAGGACAAATGTTCAAACAAGAGTGATGTGAGCTGCATTCTAAGAAACCAATCGGACGGACAATTGCTTCTATTTCCCCGTAAAGGAAATTTACATGTAAAAAAAACTTTGAGTGGACATGTGAACACTATAGCTTTTTTCCCTTCGGCGTTCTACTGCCCGCACCTGAAGTGATCCAACATTCGCATTATAGAGATAGTGGCTGACGCTTCCCAGCATCCATACGTTGAATACTATTTGGATCCATCTTAAAACCCTGATAAAGAGGCTTCAGGAAGTATCATCTAATCATCCGGCATCTGAGCAAGCCGTAAATGAGAATGCTACAAAAGCTGACCTAATTACCAACTCAAATGTTGAGTATATTTCCACTCAATAGGTGGAAGGCAAATACCCGGTGTAAATACCTACTTATTTAAAATTTTATTGACTGTCTCAAGTGTATAGCTTAGTTTTACAGTGAACAAAAAACAGACGAATTGATTAAAACAATACAGAGGCTATTTGAGTGCTCCCTGCTGCAGTCTGTTGTAGTTTGAATTTGGCTACTTGAAGCATTGAAGTCTTCACATTAATGTGCGATGGTGGTTTGACGTGAAATGGCAACTGAAGTCATACAGTGCATTTGAAGGTCACATAACACGTGCAACTTTGACTCGCGTTCGACGGCAAGAGTGAAATTTCGGAAGATTACTCAGGCGGCTACGTAATTTGGGCGCTAGTTTACCGGATCCTAAGCGCCTCCCGGAAACAACTATCTTGGTACCTAGCGACGATATTATGTCTCTTCACGAAAATACAAAGTGGAAATATTTAGTGAGAAGTGCAGTGGATAAAACAGTTGGAAGTAAAGTGGGCAAATAAAGTGACGTTAAATTTTACACTCGCTTTCGTTCAAATTATGAAAGCAATCCCAGGGAATTCCACATCTGAAAACCCATGCGAAAATGCGGTGTTTGTAGTCCTTTTTAAACTAATCCACATACACGCACACGTTTTGCGCTTTCAATCATCAAGTAAGCTGAAACGTTCACTTCTGCATTAATTGAACTTGGGTTAAAGTAAAAATTAACACTGAGTGACACTTATCAGGATTGGCCACACTGGCGTCAAAGGCTTCTCTATTCAGGTTGGTTCTATAGGCACCTCGAGGATGACTTTAGGACCATAGTCATGTTCCCGTGGAAAGTTTTCTTTGAAAATGATCAGTAGTGTATTAAACAGCCGCTTCCTCATTGATCGAGTGCATTGTCACTGACTGTACTTAGGTCTGGGATATCAAGCAACGCTTCACTTTATGGCGGCAACCGCGTTGATGCCCTTGTTGTCTGACTGATGGCGATTGTGCTGGACTTCTGTACGAAAATAAGTCACGGGTTTTTGTTTGCCATCCGTACCTTATTTTGAGTGCGTTTAACATAAACTCACTCATTGTTGCACTAACTAATACAACAGTCCTCTGCAAAAGCGCAACCTTGCCATGAGAGTCCAATTATGGTGCATCCTACCGATCAGCACTAGGTTCTTGATTCCGCTGCATTGGAGAAACAGGAGAGAACAAATGCGTCAGATTCTCCCTCGACAGTAACATGTTGCATCAAGGCGATTCCCGCTCCAATTCTTTCAAATCGAGTGCCGTTTTGTCGTGTTTTTCACATTTGCCATTTTATATTCGTTAGAGATGTCCACAAAAATTTACCTCTTTGTTTCTTCCTAGCAGGTGAAGTAGTAGATAAAGATAATGTCGGCCGTTCAATCTATGCCTTCAAAGTTCCCCCTGTGTTCAAGTAAAATTGACAGATTATTGTCTGATTCTGGAATACCTCAGCCTGTAACAAACTGTACCATATTGTTTCCAAATGACGTTGTGGGTTTCTTTGTACATCGTGATGCACAATAATGGACCACTTCGGCCCGTTTTCTACGGGCCACCAGTCCAAACTTATCCCGTGTTGTACATCACCTACAGTAGATTTACCCGACTCGAACGAACGGAGTATGTTCCAGTATTCGTCTACTAGTTCATGGTATCACCATTCTACTGTGCGCCAAGAGTGATTGCCGAGCATGCCACAACAAGCCAAATACCAAACCATTTAACAGGATTAAGGCCGAACCAAATCCGCATTCTTTCTTGGTTGATACCGACGTAGTCTTTGCCTGTGATTTAAAATGCCGACCAGTCCTTTAAGAATCTTTTTCACTGCAGCTTCTCATTCGCCCATGTTTGCAACCAAAATAAGTCCCATTCTTTAGGGTAAGGTAAGCTATCAATGATCAGAACACCTAACTAATTTCATCTTCGTCTTCAGTGTTGACAACAGTACACCAATACTATATACTGTCGCTTAAAGGCGATACAGTTATCAGGGAACGAAGCTGTAGTAAGGATTTAGTGTGAAGAAGCCCTATGCCCTTAGGAAAAAACACCAGGAATAATGAACTTACAGCTTCAAATGATTGTGAAACAAAGCTATCTGTTAAACTGAGACACCACCAGCGGGATTGATTCAGCGTATTTCGCGGACCTCACTCGACATAAGACTAGGATATAATAAGCCTACCAGGGAGCCCGGCTAGGAAATGACAAAATGCACGCTGATGGGATGTTTGTGTGCCACGTCGATAGGCGTTCAAGCAGGACCACGTGAGTCAAAACAAGGAATGATGCTGGTTATTGAAAGCCTTCTCAATGACCACAACATAACAAGGACAAAAGTTTATGGCTCATTAATAAGTGCAAATTTAAGTATGAGTCTTAAAATGAAGGGCTTTTTATCAGGTTGAGGAATGTTGTTCTTCACAAGACCCAAATCAGCTTTTTACGGCGTGAAGCAAAACAACCCCTGTATATCGGTTCCCCGAAAGATGACGCCTGACCGAACAACAGGTTTGAGCAAATATATTGTGAGTGTGATATAGAGGAGAATGTCGGTAGCTCAGGTAGCGTAGATGGTCGTTGGCTTGTTCGCTGAGCTGGGCAATTTGGTTGCAAACGTTTCATCACCAATCGAGGTGACATCATCAGTGCGTAGCGGCGGGTTGGTGGTTGTCTAACTAACCCCCCGCTACGCACAACTACGCACTGATGATGTCACCTCGATTGGCGATGAAACGTTTGCAACCAAAGTGCCCAGCTCAGCGAACAAGCCAACGACCATCTACGCTACCTGAGCTACCGACATTCTCCTCTATATCACACTCACAATATATTTGCTCAAACCTGTTGTTCGGTCAGGCGTCATCTTTCGGGGAACCGATATACAGGGGTTGTTTTGCTTCACGCCGTAAAAAGCTGATTTGGGTCTTGTGAAGA
>NW_008752216.1:44289-49552 GCF_000715545.1 Opisthorchis viverrini | reverse complement strand
CCAGCACGTATATCAACACACACGTAACACTACTGAACGCACAACCACTAACCCACCGCTACGCACAACTACGCACTGATGATGTCACCTCGATTGGTGACGAAACGTTTGCAACCAAATTGCCCAGCTCAGCGAACAAGCCAAGGACCATATGGTGAGTGCTGTATTGAAACAAGCAGACACTCTGAGCAAGAGGTGAAAGTAACTTGGTTCTTCAATTGCGGCAACATGTTAGCACGTTTAGTGAGTAAAGTATGAACCTTAGGTTTTCCGATCGATGGAATTAATTATTCTAAGCTTCGAATGTGGTCATGGATCACTGTTAGTTCCGGTCATTGAAAATCCCATACCATAACCGCGTAACTACTTCATACAGACGTGTTTGCTTTGCCTTTGTCCTGCTCTGTGTTTGCTTGGCCTCACATTTGTCATGCTGGATGATTGCATCATTTAATGAAAACCCATGTGGAACGTTAAACTTGAATCTCACTTCTGCGTCTACCACCCGTTAAACTTCAAGCTAGCTAAATCTATACGGAGCATGCAAAATGAGATAAGGTATATGGAAGGATATTTGTGCTTTGAAGCTCATCCTTATCTCATGTCAGGTGAACACGGCCAGTTCGTACTATATAATTCCACAGTTACCAACAAGATACTATAAAATTCTGTTTTGCAGTTAGATCTCCTCACTAGTTAGTTGACAGACATGGTTCAATTGGGTTTCACGGAAGTGAAGTGTAGTAGGTAACTACCATGCCGCAACGCTGATTCGCGTTCAAGAGTGTTATGATAACGCAGGACTGAACTCAAAGCTGTGACCGTACACGAAGTCAAGAATGTCACTTGGATCAGACATGCACTGACTAGACCCAGCCAGAAAGACTATAAGGTGTGCGATTATACATTCAATGGACACGTGATGTGATGTGACTATTCACATATCCTATAGCCTAAACTAACAGTTTGAGATTAACTATGTAGAGTCGGTTAGACGAACCTACTTTACTACGTCCAACTCTGAAGCGGTTAACCCGATTGATTACCTGTGGACCGTAGTTCTAGCAACCCATTTCCAGGAAACGAGATTGCGCCACCCTGAAGCAGAATAGTGTGCCAGACTAACATCAGGCACCCCTCAAGAGTTACAATTTCGGTTTGCAACTCCAAAATTGTCCATGAGAATGAAGTTCGCGTGCTCTTGTTTGCTTTTGTTTGCGCAAACCCACAGCCTATGAAACATATGGCTGAAAAATTCTGTTTAGTTTAGCCACAAGTGCAAACAACACCAGTATTCGGCACCAACTAGTCGGGCACAGCCTTATCGATCGCAACGCGGAAGAATGCGCATAAATTGATGCATTATGAATTGGGTTTTCGCTAATCCAAAACCTTAGTTTTTCAGAATTAAGTTACGAAGACCAATTCCAGCATATCAGGCATATAAAGAGTCGCTGAAAGGCCTACCCGTCCACCATTGCCTATATTTTTGTGGAATTTTGTGCACTGTCCAACTGTTTTCATAAGAGATCGTTTCAAAAAAAGGGAAAGACGGGAGGAAATTGCGCTTTAGTACACCAAACTTATGATCAGCGCAGCCACAAAGTAATCCTACAATAGCCTACAAATATCGTTAAGGGAGCATGTTGCTTTATAGCTCACATCTGGGCCCCCTGATATACTCCTGAAACGTTTAATAAACGTCACCCCCGTATTGTGTAATATACATTACTTATGATCTCACTGCCCCGGCGAACACGGCAGTGAATGCAATCCAGCGAGGCCGAAAAACCCTCAAAGGGTACGGAATCATTGTGTGGTGGACTTTTACCATAACAACTCCGCTAATTTTAAATTTGTTGGCAAGTAGGTGCACACGTTCAACGCCTCTATAAAACAGTATTTTTAAAGCAAGTTTTGTAAGCTCACTGAGCAAAAAAAGTCACTTTTCAACTCGATGTGTGTTGTCAAGAAGTGGTTTCCACGACCAGCTATTATCCGAGGGACTTTTTCGTTCATGCTTGTGACTGTTTGCTGATCGGAGCCCCAATCGTACGCACTCCTCCTGGTTTCGAAGGTTCATCTGTTCGGCTTTCTACAACTCCATAACCACTGATTGTTCCCAGCAGTCAGGTGAACGACGTTGGGCTAGGCGCAAAACACCAAAAGTCAGATAGTTCAAAAGGAGGTTTATGAACAAATGCGGTACTATGAATACAATAATATAGTGATAAAATTTTATAAACCTCAAACTGTGGGAGTATACCTGTTGTATTGTGCGGTGGCCGAGCTATTGGGTTACGCCTACACTGAGCCTGCAAGACTACGTGATAGGGAGAAGACAGAGAAAACTGCGGACACGGCTGTATTGCCAGGACAAAACATACAGAATATCTGCATAAATATATAGGATGACTAATTGGCCAAATGTGCTCGTTCACTTGTTCGCTCCGTACAGCCAATGGTGGTGTTCCGGTCGTGAATATTCTCAGGCCCACTACGCTGGTCGTGTGTTGCTAAGCCGTTTGGTGAGAGCCGTGTTTCGTAGGTGCCGCCAACTCACCTACTTTCCGGACGTGTCGAACCGATCGTGACCTTGGGGATGCGTCACTCTCTGCACATGTACATTTTCTTCTGTCTGGGCGCGCCCTGACAATACCCTAATCTATACACCGGGTTATGGACTGCTGATTCCAAGTGGGGTCATTTATAATAAATAGGTAGGAAACGCCACGTCTACCCAATTTTTGCACTGACTCAAGACAAGTGGTCACAAGGTGACCAACCCACATGGTTTTACTGTAGAAGGCGCGCGACGACTAGGTCACAGGGCAGCTTATGTTCAGGTCAGAACAAGCATGAGATATGGCACATAATAGAAGCAACAAAAAGAAGGAATCTCGCTGAATACAATAAGGAAAGGGGAAAAGAATCAACAATAAAGTCACGTTATGGGCTACGGAAAGAAGAACAACCGCATAGGTGGGAAAACAATTATTCATACCTCGAAAGACAACATGTAAGTGGAAGTTTGAAAGAAATACACACCTCGAAGCTAACCAGTTCGGTTGGAATCAAAGGGCGGTAGTATGATAAACGGTTAAACAACCGTGCGTCAGCACGTTCACTTTGTATGAATTGCTGCCTGGAGGAGATGAAACCACATGCGCTTGGATAAATTCTAATGCCTTTTATGAATCATTTGATATAATCTCTTTAATTTTCACTCCAGAAATACTGTAATTTATGGCAAACTTCTGTCGAATAAGCCAGAAAAGTTGGGGTGTGGTACACGTTACATCTACTTTAAAGCAGTGGTGGCTGTCCCGTGGGATCGAAATCCCAATGTGCCATCTGCGTCAACTACCATAAGATAGAGTTAACTAAGTATTCTCAGACCAACTGTGCTACCAGAAGTAACTGCTATGCCTAACTGGCTCCCTAACAACGCACTGACGATGTCACCTCCATTGGTCTGCAGTCTAATTGCTCAGCTCATCAAACAAAACAACGACCATTTATGCTACCTGAGCCAAAAACATTCTACTCTTTAAAATTTCGTCATTGGTAGGTGGAACATTGGGGAACGAGTCTGTTGGCAATGTACACTTCCATCACAGTCATTCAAAGTGATTTGGTGTCGACGGAAGGATTTCCGGATTCTGAGTATCCCTGACTTTGAAATAGCCCGGAACGCAATACACATAAGATAACAGAACGCTCTTTGATAACCCAATTGTGTAGTACCTGCCTTATGGACCCCAAGAAAGTCAAAACCGATCGTGGGCTGCCGAAGAAGTTTTGGCAACTTCTGAGTAGTGTGTTCCGTTAAGAAACCAGTCTATCTTTTGGACAACAAGAGACGTTTCCTGCCGGAAGGCGTCCGAAACTTTTCAAATTCTCGTCTCTAATACTCACGAAGACTAGTTGATCCTTGTGTGGAAATTGTCCCGAATATGACGTGAAATTGCTAACCATTGTTTAGTCCTATAAAAGGCGGATATTTCTGCTTGAGACCGTAATATATTTATTACTTCAGCCAGCACGACTTATGGACATTGCATTAGTTGCTATTAGGAATCTGGACAGATTTAGAAGGAGGAGATAACCCATACTTAAGGACTCGGGGGTTTTGAGAAATACCTTTTGTTGAAAGGTTTTACTGCGTATTAAAAGAAACCCGTTAACCTGATGAATATTTAGCAGTCGTGTTTGGAACTACAAGTACTCAAATATTTAGACTGAACATGGCCTATGTTCACACGGTCACCAGAGCAGTATAACACTGGCGTCTGCTTAGTTAGTTCAGTTCATACGGCATCACAAATATGCACATTCCATGTAGAAGTACGTAGACAATGCAGGATATTCATTTTGTTAGATCTCACCACTTTTCTTCGATCAGTCTTTTTATTCAAGAACTCAAAATATATACGTAGTGTGCATAACTGCTGTGATCGAACTTTCTGAAAATTCTCTTCTCCATAAAAATGTTGTTGTTTACGCGAATAAGTAGGGTTAATAGTGAATGATCCTCACTGCATTTTATTATTCATCTATAAATTCTATTCCAGATGATCTTGTTTTTATAGGAGGCCTGAGAAAGACATCCAGTATTCTCCTTTCATGACAGCTAAATTACATGGGGAGTTCACGAGAGTACTGGCTGTCAGCCGTCACAGCATTTGTCCATCTCCTTCGAAGAGTAGTCGCGATAGTCATCGAAAGCTCAATTCGCGAACAACTTTGATTTATTCAGCACCGTCCAGAAATGACAGATTTGTAAGTTCAAAATGACTTTAACATACAGAATCCTCAACTTAACACCCCCATTAGAGTGTGAAGAATAACCAGTAGGCGACAAAACGATGGTTCCTTTGGTCGGTGGAATCCGACTAATGTGATCGTTTCTGCTGACAGATTCTTCTCTCTGGGGTCAAACAAGTCATTAATTTGGAGTAAAAAAGAATAGCATTCAGTTCATTGTATAATTTTATAAGGAGCCGGTCAGTTTTGTTGGTATTCCGTGCTACCCTTCTCCATCTGGTCCACTTTGAAAAACAGTCCGCCTGGAGTGAGTAAAAAACAGAGTGTCACTTGGGACCTGAACATCTAATTTTTTCAATGAGGGCTCTCCACTGAAGCAGGTTCAGTTCGGCTGTTACCACAATTTTAAAATCTATCTTCTGTTGCTTGTAAATCTCTGATTCACTTCAGTTTGAAGCGTATTGTTGTCGTGTCGTCAAGCTTGTCGTCGAATCAA
>NW_008752216.1:0-44103 GCF_000715545.1 Opisthorchis viverrini | reverse complement strand
AGGTTGACGGAAACTCGGGGACGGCGCCTACCTGGTGAGCCCCAAGAAGGACGAAACCAGTCGTGCGCTATCGAGGAGTTTTCAGCAACCTTATGAGTGGTGCAGTACAAAAATATATATGCATCGCGATATCTCGAATATTGTAGCGACGAAACATGAGGCAGCCTGGTGCAGCACATTCAGTTGCCTGAGAACATCATAAACGAGAGATTCAGCTGGGTTCACGGAAAACCAAATTAGTTTGCAAATGAGTGTATATTCGCTATTTCAACTCACGCTCATTTTTCGCTGCTCTATGACCTTCCTTGTTTAGGTGGTTTGGTGGATCTGGGTCACTCTTCGGAGATTCATTCAACACTGTACTCAGAATGGAATTTCTTACACGCTTTGTCCTTTTTTTACCAGCACTCATGTGAGATTGCCACCAGCCATCTGACTTGGCGCGCCAAATTAGTACTGGAAGGTTGGCAGTGATCAGGATGACTGGAAAACTCAGCCAAAATGCTGGCGAAAGTGCCAGCTTCAGATAGGTGAGGTAGTCCGACGATGATGAACTGACCTTGAACTGGTTGTTTGGAGGAAAATAAATAAATAAATAAATAAATAAATAAATAAATAAATAAATAAGTAAATAAATAAATAAAGTAGTAAACCTAGGTTCCGTGATCATCCAATGTTGGACAAGTTGGCAACTTCTTTTAGTCGAACGTAAACAAACAAAAGGAAAATTGCTTGAACTTCGGACTTCATGTGTCCATGTATTGGGTGCCGGTGTTTCAAAGAGACGGTCTAATCTGTCGACAATTATACTTCTGTAGGCTCAGGTCATCCATATGATCGATTTTGCCTACCTAGGCGACAGAATATGGGATCGTCCATGGACCTGAGCCATTCAGGTGAATAGCACACTTGACTTTCATTGAGCGAATGAACCCACAACGCTCCAAAAGGTTCTTAGCATTCACCAGAAAACTAAACCTACCGCCATCGACCTCATCATTTATGCAATATCTCTTGATTAGGTGTTACACAAAGCCATGAGATAACTAGTTGACATAGGAAGTGTTGCTGTCAGAACCAAAAGCTGGTGTTGAGGGTTGTCGTAGAGGTAAACAATAGTCACAAATTTCGTGTTTCAACATACTGACTCACTATATTTCAGAAGAAGTAAATTACTATGGTAGGTTGTGTTTAATCTCCCTAGTTTCTAACATAAAGTTGGTCTATGTTAGAGAGCAGTTAGATCAGAAGTGAACAAAATATTTTGCTCCTTTTGTGGCTTTAGCACATTGTCCATCAAACCAAGTAGGCTGAAATGAAACGGTCACTTTTGAGAGAGAAGCCCTAATTGGGAGGGTCAATCTAAAGAGGACCATTGCATACCGCGGGCAACTAACCATTATAAGCAGCCCATTAGCTAACCGCAGATTTTTTTCATAACAGTGGACTCAAACGCAACACTAGTGAGCCGTCAAAAAAGTTCATCGTCGGTTTGGATGCGCCACGTCCCACAAAACCTTATTTTAAAGGTGTTGGTGTAATAAGGTCTCTTAAGTGTAAATCCTGAATAGAATTTACCCCATGAGTTCATATCACACTGAGCTCAGCTAATCTCAGCTTTGTTCCCCATATGCTGGGCTAGCAACTGGGTCAGGTTCAAGTGTTGAGGCCTTATAGACAACAGCCCAGCTGCGGTAAATGTTCAGAGGTGCATTTCGCATTTGAATTACTGATGGTCGTGTCAAGAGGTCTGCCAATAGTCAACAGAGATTTCGTCTTTCCAGTGAAGCTAATCTGTGCCTGGAAAGCAGAGAAGCACTGTACAGATGTTTCATTCCTGTCGTAAATAATCCCTGGTGCATATCTCACGAAACTCCAGGGAGGTTCGGACCACAAGCCTTGAGGCCGCGCGTTGGAAACTCTCTGGAGTTTCGTAAGGTTCGCACTGCGATAGCCCCCAATAAGGATGGAAAAACTGTACAGCACTTCTCGACTAATTTAACTGTAGCAAGGCCACTGTTTCTGATTAACTATCAACCACATATTCATCCAATATCTCACCAAAAATAGTAGTCGTCTGAGTGTGATACGTTCATCTTTTATTGTGCCTGTCACCAAGACGCCTGCATCAAGTGGTATTTTAACTTCTACTTCATGATCACGAAACTGCTTATTCTATTTCATTCCGATAGCTCTAATCGGGAAAGGTGCCTAAAATGAGTATGGCTTTTGAAACCCATGGACTGCAGAAATGTCATTGCGAACCCAGACTATGTTCTGCTGTCAAACAAGTGACCGAAATGACCTACAGCAAATCGTTGGTGGTTCTTCCTCTAATGATCGTCTGGTGGAACGCGTCCGATTCGTAGTATCGGCTGAACGAGTTGACAGATGAAAGACATTAAAATTTACTTGCTCCCGCTGAAACCACACATACGCAGCAATAATAACGATATAATGACCATTCTGTTACCAAGAAAGAGAGCGTCGGTCAGCATGAGGGAGAAGGGTGTAAGGGGGTTGGTTGTATTCCCTAATTTGTCCACATAAGCTTAGTCTTCGTCACGGCTAGGAATGGTTGCATCAGTTCCCGATTCACTCCGTGATTAGAGAAGACTCCTGAGCCTGTAAACATCAGTGCATATCACAACCGCAGGTTTGTGTTCCATCTTCATTTCAAGCATTTTGCTCCCAGAGAAGCCGAAACGGCTAAGACGACAGTGCCATATGACTACCACATAGGTACCGAAATAGAGGGAGCGATCGGAATAGCAGTTTCTACCTCAGTAGCGGACTATTTATCTGGAAACTTTATCTGCATGAGTGTGAAAATCATTCTATTGGAATCTTTCAACACCACCCAAGTTGGCTTAATCACGATGTTGACCAGCAACTCGTCGCCTAACTGATGTGTTCAGACCACTAACCGAGGGGTCACGCGTTTGGCCCTCCCTAGAGTTTGGTGAGATGCGGACTGCTGGTGATTCTCGATAAGTATGAAACATCTGTACAGCACTTCTCGGCTTTTCAGCATAGTTGACCCAATCTATAGAATAAAATCTCGTCTAAAAATTACCAGGCTGCCCCCTGTGCAACTGCAATATTGATCTGTGTTGTTCAAACATTTCAGTCAGGAATCTCGAAAAAGCAAGCCCCATTATGGTATTTTATTGTGGCTTCTGGACGACTCTAACAAATGGTTCATGTGTCTCCTAATGTAGGTCTGCCATAGGGCAAATCTAACTGACTGTGTGATATCCATAATTCAACGCTGAATTGAGAACAAACCATTTTCGAGATGAATTCATTTCGCGCGCACTGGACCATCGCAAAACAGTGATATTGTGCACTCGTTTGCTTACTAATTTGTTCTTAACGGGTTAGTTCGATCCTAACCAAATCTCTCGTTCATGGCATTCCTCAGTGAATACGCTGCACAAAATCACATATCATAAATGAGAGATTCAACTGCGATTTAGTTGAGCCCCACGTTGAATTGAAACTGGTGTACACATGATTGTTTTTCTATAGAGGTAAATGTCGGTAGCTCAGGTAGCGTAGATGGTGGTCGTTGGCTTGTTCACTGAGCTGGGGAGTTTGATTGCAAGCAAAAGCAAGGTGACATCATCAGTGCGTTATTGTGGAGCGTAGTAGTGCGTAGTGTGACCCGCCGCTACGCACTACTACGCCCCACAATAACGCACTGATGATGTCACCTCGATTAGTGATGAAACGTTTGCAATCAAATTGCCCAGCCAAGCCAACGACAAATGATTGTATTTCGCGAACCTCGTACAAGTTGAGTTCAAGTAGAAAATTGGGTTAATGAAAACTCGGGGACTGCAACTACCTGATGAGTCTCAAGAAAGATATAACAGGGCAGCCAGCAGAACCACCCATCCATATAACCAATCGCCATCGAAGGTCAACACCGGCTAGCATTACGTAACTCAACACACGCGTACCACTACTCAGCTCACAACCACTGACAAACCGCTACGATCCACTCTGCCCTCTAGCAACGCGCTGCTGACAACTCGATTGGTGACGAAATGTTTGCAATCAAATTGTTCACTTCAGCGGACAAACTAAAGACCACACAGATGTTTACAGGTTTACCATGCTGTGAAACGTTCCAAGTCATTAAGTTCACCTGAGTGACCTCAAGTACCCTTAATTTATAGTGGAAACACTTTCCCACAAAGAAGGAAAAGTGCCTTTGGACAATAGATGTCATATCAGTAATACTACATGTACCTCGCTTGAAGGTGGATTATACCCCTTAAAATTTCAGCCACAAGAAGTATTGCACCATCATTTGAACCCATTAATTGAGCAGTGATAGAATAAACCACGCGCTACAAGGTTTAACTTTTCGGAATCTAACCTCATCTCTACTACAAACTCCCCAGTAAACTCAAAATACACTGTTGATGGTGTGAGTAAATCTGGAAGTTTAAACGCAGATTTTGTCCTTTCCGTAGAATTAGAGCACTCTTACTGTCCTCACTGAGAATCATCAACGGTGCGCATCTCACAAAGCTCCAGGTAGTATTGAAGGTGCGACGTCCAGGTGAAAGGAAGAAGGCCTTCGCTGCGGAGTTATTTATTCGGAAATGCCAACTGACCGGTTGCAGACCATTGAACAAGGAAGCAAAACTCTAATCTGCATCTTAGTTACAAAACCTGGACACAGATCTTCTCCCGAACGAGTCTTCCTGGAGATTCATTGCCTCCAATCATTCGTCGGTCAAATAAAAGCAAATGTTACAAAGTTGCCCCGCGAATTCCGCAACAGAATTCCATTTTTCAATCGACGCAAAGCGAAATTCTACGAACAACACATACTACTCGCGTGCCTCTCGACCAGTAGTATCACCGTTACACGGGTAGTTGGCTGTACACTTAACCGTGCACTGACAAGCGGCTAATCAGCAGTGTGATTAAATCGCAATCTGAAAAGCCATATTTCCATCCACAAGCTATCTGTTAATAACTCAACGAACAACAAGCCACATGATGAGTGGAACTTCCATCTGAAAAGTCGCCACTGGAGGAACCATTCAAACAGTGAGCAAGCGATGGGCATTCCGTGAACGAAGAATGAGTAGCAACATATCCTGTTCAAATTTGCGTTAAACACAATGTTGATCAGTCATTCGTTGCCAGACGGCTAAGTGTTAAGACTACTAGCAGGGAAGTCGCAGATTAGAGCCTCCTTGGGGTTCCGTGAGATGCGCACTGCTAGTGATTCCCGATAGGGATGGAACAGCTATCCAGCACTTCTTGGCTTTTAAGCCTCGATGGGCTTCGCAGCACAATGCGCAGATCGGTGATCAGCTATATGAACCGTCAGACCATTCAACATCCATCAGACGTCTAAGCAGTCGGTAAAACCAAGCAAAACTTATTGATTCCCAGATTTTTAGTGTGAGCTTCTTCCTGATTTGAATCTCCACACAAATGAGGAGACGGTGAGGTGATTTATATCATTTTCTCTGGTGTTTCGAGGGCAGTGAATATGTTCTGGCACACTGGCCTAGATTTGTTGAATAGTTAGACAGTCTACCGAATCCATAATATCGTAAGTTGTTGGTATACGCTATTAATTGCGTGACTCGATGTGAGATTTGGATGCGGTAAGAGAGTTCTGGCACCCATACAATTCCAACATCAGGTAGACGTGGTGATAAAGCTGGTCTCGAGTGCTGCTAGCCAAAATATTTTGTTGCTGCGCTTCTGTGTACTTGCAGCCGGTTCTCCAATAACGCTGATTAGTTCGAGCCAGTCACACGAACGTAACAATGTAGACGCAGTGTCAATGCACTCGGTAATCACAGACAAGATTGGATTGAGCAGAACACCCGGTGAAGCCGGTTCTTGGTCTTGACTGTGCTCCACTGCCAAAGCACACACGTGACTGTGCATCCGCTAAAATTACTCATAAGAGAATATATCTGTGTCTAAACTGCAGGTTATAATAGGCAACATGCGGTGATACATGCGCTTAGTACACTGCCAAACAAGAGGTCATCAAATTTTTGTTCCCTACTAAAAGCAACGCTAAGGAAATCCATTCCGAAAACCGTTCCTAGCTAAGCAGCGGTCTCTTCAGAGCTCCAGACGAAATTAAAAGTCAGAGGTTCTCTTTCCTAAGCAGTGATCTTTTCTTAAGGTCATCTATACGGAAGGGTCGTCTGAGTCAATGGCGGCTTGGTGGCCTGAGACTTCGCTTTTAGTTCTCAATAGCTTCGTACTGTAGATGTGTTGGGAGTGATAGACATTCGATTTCCGTGTAGAATGACTTGAAATCTTTATATCACGCAGTAGGTTGCCTGAGAACCATGCACACAAAACAAGACTTCTTTGCCATCTCGTTACAACAACTTGATGGATAAATTCGTGAGAATTATTCCAAGGTGTGGAATCGTAACGTTGGTTGCATCCATAAAATTAATGTTAGTTTCATCTATACTTTCACTTGAGGCGCCTCTTCTGCTGCTGCCAATGCACAACTGCTTTTTGTCATTCTGGACAAATGGCAACCCGGCATCAGTAGACTGGAGCTTTTTGCGGATGCACTCTGCATTTCACATTCGATACTTTGAAACAATTTCTGATGTCTTCAAGATGTTAGTTTTCCCTTTTCAAAAATTCAAACTCCAATTGTTGAAGGCTGGATTGGCTGAAAATCAATATTTCGGGCTGGCTGAGATGAAAAATGTGTTTTATTCACATACCATGAGGATCATTCATCAACTTAACCAAATAGACAAAATGACAGCCCATCTCACCGGTTGCTAACTAACGGCCAGAGCGAGCTACACTCACGGCAACCCTGTGATTAAGGCGTACAAGCGCGCGTTGAGTACAGCAAATGATATCAGATTTCCACCCAGCATGCCACAGAATTGACCTAAACACATAAGCCACTTCAGGCCCATCACCTAGGGTGTGGGACGCTATGGCGGGCTCAGGGGTGATGCTTCAAATTGAGAAACTGATCAGGTGGTATATGCACCCTCACCCACAACCGTCCAGTAACGAACTCCCATCCGTTAAAACTATACTGCGAAACTGAAGACTTACTGTTTGAAAACTCTATTTCTACAGTTCATGATTTTTGCTAATTCGTAAGGAGAATTGGAAGCCAGAACTCCATGTCTACAGATGCACCTCACAAATCGGGCAGTTATTTGCTTTGTTCTGACTTCAAATGCATGAAGGTTCCATTCAGTCAGCCCCATTCCGCCAAAAGTAATACTCTGCCATTACGAACTAGGTTAATCTTTCAGGTTAAATGAGGTTTCTCTTCAAGGATACCCAGGCTACCAAAGTGAAACAACGTGGACGGACGATAAAAGGTGATTGTCAAAGGAGTCATTACACCAATGAACGTTGTCTATTTGAATTACTACAGGGAAGCCCATTATTTGTGTACGTATTTTTGGTAATCAGAAAAGTTGACGCCCCCTGTAGCAGAGAATTAGTTATTCAATTTGGTCAATAAAGAGGTTTTATCAAAATCGATGACACCTTATTGATATTTGTGAGATCCTTATAACTCTTCCTAAGCATTTTTCTACTGTGCTTACATTTGAACCAGATCTGACACGCAAATCTATTCCATTAGGTCTCACCAATACGCTTTATATCAGATAATGGTTATTAAACCCTCGGCAAAAGCACCTATGAGCACACTAATTAGACGACGATTGTAGCAGAAGGCAAGCCATTAACACCCTCATAAAACTTACTATGACCCACTGATGCAGTGCTTATCCTTTCGCTCGTCGTCACATTACCAATTCAAAACAGCCTACACTGTATGCACGTTGGAATTCGACTGTAGCCGGGCCTTTCATCTGATACTATGGAGAAACGCAGCATCGTGACTAGGACTAGATTCTGACGTGTCTAATCAACTCATTTGCTAGTTGGCTTGTTAACATGGTGAAAATTTTCTTCTGAAAGACCCAACGGGCTTTAATTCAGACTACTCAGTGTGTATCTGCTTCCCATAATCGATAAGTGAAGCAAACGCACATGAACTAATCGATAGCACGAATAGAGGTTGTGCAACACATGCTGACATAGATGCTTATGCTGTGTTGTAGCATCTGTTACCGCTTAGGCTACAGAGCATGCATGCACTGCTGTGTGCTTGTCACCATCGGGCAATTCATATAAAATACGAGGCTCCATAAGTTGAAATTACTTCGAGCAACCACCGACTTTGATAGAAAGCATTCCCACTTCCAGTCATTCGGGTTAGTCGGACTTGTATCCATCAGGAAGCTCCCAACTCCCGTCCAACTTACGAAAACTTCGTCAAACCTTTCATTCACATTGGTCAGAAAACCAAGAAAAAGTCGTTTCCATTGAGAACAAAAAGACGGCAGACAAATCAACAACATGGTCTCCGTCTCGGTAGTCGGACGAACTGACCTTGATCAGTATTTACTACCCATAAGGGTGAGTCATCGTTTTCCTTGAACCCGTTCGCCCTAATTATGGGCTAATTTCCTAGGGGATACTGTTGAATTCGTATGCAATTCATGCATTCCATGTATAGTAGTCCCTCCCGACACAATAATGTATATCAGTACGCTCCAAAGTAGGGGAGCAATGGATCATGTTGTCACTTTTAATATTCCTCACCATGCATATATCCCATATTCGTGTATGTGCCATATATTTGGCGGCGCCAAAAACTGCACTCCTGTCATCTGACATGATATATTACCAGGGTTCTACCATAATACACTGGACAAGCCTCGGTTACGTCTAAACAAACGAGCATTTTGACACTTCGGAATCGTGACTGGTCCGTCCTACCTCTCGAAAGGACTTAGTAGCGATCCTGGTTGTGTGAATCAACTGACTTGCTGTATTCTTGAACTCAGCCGGTTGATTTTTTCATTTGTTTGCTAGATTCGTCGAATTTGTTTCTATCCACTAAGCTTTTAAATGAGAATATTGTACTACAACTATTGGCAAATTACTTTGATCAAATATGAGACTGGAACGAAACTCTTGTTCACGCTATAATTCAACTGAATATACCTTATAAAGACTGTCAAATTTTTCGGCCTGCACGAGTTCCATGAACGGAAGTTTTAGTTTAATTCTATTGGGATATAAGGACGGAACAAGCGTCCAGTTGCTTTGCTAGTCAATACTTTTTCCATACCAAGTTGGGCAAAATAAAACCATCCAGTAACGAAATATACTCGGTTGCACACTGATTTGCCTTTGCCGGGAGATTCAACTTAGTCTCAACTGAATAACTCCTTTAGGCTATTCTTCGATTGGATGTGCTGCACCAAAGCCGTCTCACGATTTAGTTGGTGACAGTTGAGGGTATCTCAGTGCATATTTATTGGAAAGGATGCCACCCATATGACCGTGGTATTTATTTCGGCATACTCGATGACATTATGTGATAACTTTGCCCGATCTATTGAGAATGCTACGATAGTTCAGAACATTTGGCAAGCTCATATTAATAGATTAATGTTCCTTAGGTAATGGATGATTGAAGTAAGCTCAACTAATTCAAATAATGAATTTGTTTTAGGTATTAAAAGTCAGTATTCTCCTAAGTATCCCCCTGATGATCACACCCCTGGCAGCACACGACTTTTTCAATTGGGCTGCTAGCAAGTCATGCGTGCGTGGTATTTCGGTTCAAATGCCTTCCGACCTATATTTGGGTTGTTTCTAGGCACTGGGCCAGTCAACTTGACTGGACCGATATTAATGTCGCGAAAAGGAGCTTGCATCCACACTTTTAAGACTTAGCCAATTCCTAAGGATGGCAGTGCTTGGGTGACCTTATCAATAAAACTGAGGTAACTGAGGCATAGTGTTCTTAATTTTCTGACTCATTTGCATGCAACAAGCAGTCGTTAAGTTATCATATATCAGATGCATGATACAGACTCGCTTTCGCAGCAACCTTGGAGCAGTTTCCTGGGACTAGACAAACATTTCGGAGGTGTACTTGAGTAGGATGACACTCCACGTTGTTACACTTGGATAAGATCAGATTAACCCTTTTTCTCAATTAAAATGATGAATCAGATCGTTTTGACTACAACTGGGAAGTAGCTGATTTCCAATTTGGTCAAATTTGAGGACTAAAAAGGATTATTTCTTCCTCAGAAAGTGGGAAAACTCAGTGAAATTTAAGGTGAGATGCGTTTCCAGTAAAATTAGACCAGCTTAATATAACTTGTAATCGTTTATAAACATCAGTTTTTCCCTATGGTAAGCATTGAGACAAACATTTTGACGAGTTTGTTGGAGGTACCTCCTCAACAAAATAGGGAAGATGACTGTGCTACTTGCATACAAACTGCGCCGAAAAACGCTGTAGAGAACAAACAAGCTTATGGAATGGCAAACACTATCGCAGTCCCAAATTGCAAAGACTGAAGGAAGAAAATTTCGGTTGACCCACTTTTCGGTCAAACATTCCGCTACATTTTCACTCACTGACAAAGTCCAGCAGACTGGAACAGATGCAAACTTAAATAACATTCTCAAATTTGCGATCATCTGGTGCATCAGCACATGCAGTCGGGTCACCTGTTCCCCCATCTTTTCACCTGGTTCCTCTTTGCACGTGTCACATTAATGGTCCCGCTGAAAGATACTTGTGAAGGGGCTTGACGCCCTAGATAGCTTAAAATAATGACACGAAATCTATCTGAGCTTAACGGTAAAAAGCAGTGGAATGAAACGAACAATGATTCAGATAGAAAGATAATCATTGGTGGTAGGGAATGGAATGGAATAAGTACAGTGAGAGTGCTCGCGGTAGCTCAGTGGTTAAGGCACGCACTTATTGACCGGAAGGCCCATGGTTCGAAGGCAACTCCGGCCTATCGACTGCTCCAATCTAGGCTTAGAACATTTGGCAGTACCTTATCCCTTGTGCTTCTTTCACTTAGCATGCCAACTGGCCACCCAAATGGCGCAACAAATGAGCGATTGATACTATCATTTTTTATTTAGGTACACCGAGAAACTGTAGTTCCAAGGCAATGCGATTTGTGATGACTCTGTTGGTTCCGATGCAGTTCGGTTTAATCCAGTTGCCAATGGATAAAAATTCGAAGCCCACTGTCAGGATAGGTCCTGTTAGTTAGAGTTGCATCACTAGTCATCCTGCTCCCAATACGTTTATAAGATGGACAACAGTTTACATTATACCTCCCTAAATAACGAAACCTACTTTCGCCCCCTGGGTTTTTTCATCGCGATCACACAGCTGACTAGTCACTCATCACCGGACGCTTTAGTCTTCAGCTACTAGCCGGGAGGTGGCAGGTTTGAATCACCTTACATATTCGTGAGATGCGCACTACTGGTGATTCAAAACAATGAGATATCAGCCAAACAGCGCTTCGTGGCTTTTCGACATAGACTGGGTTCTATTACGGAAAGAAATCTCGGTTGTCTGCACCTTATTAAACAAGACCTACGGGTTGTTCAGCGAGATTCATCATTTTGAGAGAGGAAGCCGATAGCTTTCTGACTGCCATCCACTTTCACAATTTATCTTTCAGGCGATTGCTGAAGAACCACAATTTCGAACAACACAAAAAGCCCTTGAGTACGAATTCCAACAGCAGGAATATGCGAGAGACCGAACAGCATGGATCAGTCGTAATATCCTACCTCAGGTAAGATACATCCTCTCAGTCACCATATGCCACTCTTCAGAGTCTACATATCTTGAATGATCTACGGAACATTGATGTAAGTTTTTACAGTGACCATAAATACAATAACATTGGGCTAACAGGAAAATGTGCTTGAAAACCAGGCCGCTCTGGAATACCTGATGGATATAACGGACATGGAAAAGCTTTATTCGGTAGGTTGTTTGAATGCGAGAATATCCTGATTGCTTAAAATCCTCATAACGAATACTGTTCACAAGCCTAAAAGTACGTTAAACAGTGGAGTGAGTCTCTTTGATGTTGATCAACTGATGAATCCCCCAAGTAGTTTGGTTGCTTGTGGGTAGACTGCTCGGTGTCTTCATAGATCTCGTTCACCGAGTGGTACGCTTGATAGTCCTAACGGTGGTAACGTCTATTTTGGTCAAATTTACGCCAGCCCCATCTCGAAGTGCTTTATTCACCCGTTACGCTATCAGAATCATACAAGGCTATGTGCACCATAATTTCAACTGGAAATTTTTTTCACAGCCAGAATACCACATTTATCACCAGAAGCTCCTAACACGGGCACGCGAACCGTCCGTCGCAGAGGCTGACCTTAACACGACTGGAATAGATTGGCGGCCACATTCGCTCCGTATTCGAACATGTGATATTCCTCAGTTACTGAGTTCTGACGGAATCGCTAAAGTACCTCGATGTATATTTCGTAGGTGTCTGTACATTTTTGTCGCTCACCGCGGCCAGTTGCAGCGGTCACCGTATGCATCTAAAGTCACACTCAGAACTCGAAGCGTCCCATAACTACGCTCTGGCTGATTGAAACAAACAACTGGCTCTCCTCTGTTCGGCTTGTTGACATGGTTCTTGACAGTGAGACTGTTGACGCAGTAAGTAAAAATCGCCAAGGCGATGCCAGAAGTGAATTACGTTTTGTCCATGACCATTCAATTACGTCTGTCTGTTTTGTGAATAGAAGAGACTTTCCAGCGTGGTTGAGATGCCAGAGGAAAATATTAGAGCTTACCGCTATAACGAAATGAGACCTCATGTGAGGTTCTCCTCAAAAATATTATTTTTTTCACTTACGAAAAGAGTGCCTGCATTCATTGTTGGTAGTGATCTCCTTATTAGCGCCAGCCCTTCCACTGGTAATAAGGCCTACAAATGTTCTGAAGTCGATTGCTTACTTACTCCTCCATGAATCCATGAATTACCGTCTACTTCTCTGCCTATGTCTGCCTACTTCTCTCTGTCTATGAGCTGTCCTCACAGCATCACATTCAACATCATGGAAGTACTTCATTTACGTCGGTCCATTACAGCAAAAGCATCCTGTCTACTTACTACGTCTTGCCGATAAAAGTTGAGCCATCAACTGGCCAACATAAGTGGTTGGATGAACATTAGACCGAGTACCATACTCTCATTTCTAGTGACCATGCCGCCCAAGTTTTAATTTTGCACTTCACCGCAGGGTTTAATTTTCTTAAAGCTCAGGAAATCACCTTGCGTCTTCCGCTTATCCCCACTTGTTAAGTTGCCCTGTGTCTAGTTAGAAGATATGTGATAACCAGGTGACTGAGATCAGTTGGTTTCGAAAAAAACATTGGATTGCTAGCACTTGACGCAACGCGCTGGGATACAGGCTAGATTTTGTGAATATAGGTTCTGATAAACTCTTACTAGTTCACACTGACGGATTCCACCACTACTTCAATAACTCAGGAGTTTGACCAAGTGGAATGTTAGGATCAATTTTTCAGAGCGAATTGCAAAAAGTGGCGCAAAATTTACCCATGTTTTTATGCGTGCATAAATCGACCTATATTGACCCACTCATTCATTTTATCTAGAATCACTTATTGTTAAAGTCTGTCACATTCCAGTTTGCACGTAAAATGTCCCGCGTGATCTTGTTCTTCCGTCAATTTCTTATTATGCGTTGTTCCTAGTTGAAGTTTACTGTTCCATTAATCAATCAGTTATTCTAAAAGTAAGGTCTAGATTGGAAGAGCTACAGGTTGACAAGGACTTTAGCGTTTACTCGTTGATCCCTAGCCATTACAGGCACACAGTACGCGTCAGTCGAAAAGTGCACAACGATATGTGGTTAACAGCTCACCAGGTCGAACAATTAGGTAGTCTTTGTTTTGTTACCAAAATAAGGTTATTAAGAATAATGGTGAGGAACCATGAGAATTTGGAAAGCCAGGCGGTTGATTGGGCGAGCGGTATTCAATAGCTCATTTGATAATCTAACATGAATGTGAAAAACGCTTCGACAAATAATTTCAGCAAGTGTGAATTCGCATTCTTTTAAGTTGACATTTTGACAGAGGAATGTATGAAAGATTCTTCTCTATACACCTGTACGTGTGAGCGGCATCCGAAGTAACTTTACCCCGTCAACAGTGTTTGGGTCACTAAACGTTTTTACTTAGTTAATGGATGCCAGGTGCAGAGCCGAGCATCTAATATGGGAATTGAAACTTAGATGTATTGGTCATTTGACCGTTGAACTGTTAACTTGCAAACGTTTCGTCACCAAACTGAGAGACATCATCAGTACGCGGTTGGGTGGTGGGGTTCGACAGTTTGCCGAACTAGAGTACTAGAGAACTTCGAAGTGAGTGAACTAGCCGATCGGACTGAAACAAAAGCAACTTGGGCTGTTAGTCATAGGAATGTGAATTCGATAAAGGTCCGCAGATTTAGCCACCCCAGAGTGTATATAGCGACAGCAAGGCCGTTTTGTGGCAACCTTGTGTGGCAAATCTTACCACCTTATCTATTGGTTCTGGTACTTTGGTTGTCAACTTTGTATGACGGGTGTTTTGCGCAGTGTAATTATACTATACCTTACAAAGAGTACCTTCGTAAGAAGTGAAGATTTCTAGATATAAAAAGGTGGAAAACCAATGTCGGTACGGATGGTTATTTCTGCGAACATGTATAAATTCTTAGACAAGAGGTGACATTCGTTCTCTTCTTGCTCAGTTAGCGCATCTTGGCTCATTCCTATGATGCGCGAAAACCCAATGCAAATTGTGTAATGGCTAACAGTACGACCTGGAAAATGTTTAACAATGTACAATCAGCCAACTACCGTTCGCGGAACGTTATAAAATGAATTCTGATGATAGCAGAGAAAAATTGAAAGGCGCGATGTATTATTTACCAAACCAGCGAAACGAAGATATGCTCATTGGTACATATGTGGCGGCACATAGGTTTTTTTAACGAACACTTTTCAGATTGTACTACATTAATTGGTGCATTTCGACAAAAGTACTTTAAAAAGAATGCAATTAAAAATAATCACTGATCTCGCGAGAGTTGTCTTGGTACATGCAAGAAGCCAAAATTGAGCATATCTCTTGTTAATGAGTAATTGTTCGAGTTGTTTCTCACGATTATGTTGAAAGTGTTGTCGTTATACGTCGAGAACATATTTTGGACATAACCACATGGAATTGGCCTCAGTATAGTTGTTGATTACTCGAATAAGGATTGAACTAAGGCCACAGCAGTTCTTCCAATGTACACTGTGTTGTTCCTGATCCAAAGCTGACTGATTGGTGTTGTAGACTCCATCAGGATCCTCAGAAGTAAAACCCCCCATTTGAAGGAAGATATGCATTAGTAATGAACGAATTCGGGTTCGAAATTCAACGGGAATAAACTCGCAAAACCCCAAAGAACTCTACTCTAGGTGAAAAGGAACTCATTTTGGACGATTTGAACGCAACTTGGAAGTTGAAATAAACCGGATTCGACTCTGAGTAATGTGGAACCTCTGGAATATACCGATCTGATGAGCTGAGATTGTAGCTGAGTTGTCGTTAGTGTGATAAGTTGTCCATACTCCACCAGGTGTGTCAGAAAAATGGCAGAATTCATTATGATCGAAAGCCTTAGAAGAACATATCGGGGGGAATCAAACGTGTTATGTATGGAACAAGTCTGACAGATAGCAAGTTCTGGAGAAATTTGCGGTCCAAGTAGTTAGCCTTATGAAACTAACTGCGACGTACAATTTGATAGATGAAGGTGCCTAATTATATCAAACCATTTGACTCAGAACAAGTGCTATTCAGGGCACTTTCAAAAAAGAGTGAAGCTTATCTATTTTGAATAAGCCGGTGTGCTTAGACAGTCGGTATCTGAAACACAACAGCGTCAGTCAACTCAAATTTGTTAGTATCACATCAGCATTTGATGCCTGTCACGTTCAGAGGGTCTCGTTCTGCATTCCTCGCTAGCAATTTTTGTAAATCTCTTCATAGTTTAACTATGTACCAAGAATTTGTGGGCCGATAGTTTGATTGTGCAACAATCCTTGGTTGTCAAGATGGATTGGGCTATAAAATCGATAAGCTGCTTACCACAACCCTAGAACTAACTATTCGCTTCAGAATGTTCCCAAATACCATTCCTGTATTCAACTAACCGCAACTCACTCGTAATGACAAAGCCAGTAGCGCAAATCTAGCACTAATATACAAAACATTGTTTTAAATTCAGATGCCGTTACATTCCAGGGCAGTTCTCTACGAAATGTCACACGTTCTCGGAAGATCTGACAATTAGTAATCCACCGGCTCGAAACGTAATCATACAGTTAAGTGATGATACCACCAAATTTCAAGAAACCCCTACACAAGGGGTCTCACTGAGACTAATGGACTGTGTTTTTATGGAACAGATGAGATATGATTTGCATTTTCATGCTAGCCATTAATTGCCAGATACTTCTAAGGGATCGCTGAATATTCTGACAAATCCACTAGATAGTATAGGGAGATCTGGGAGAATGGCTTGATAAACAATCTGTAGTTTTTTTACTTGGCAACGTTTCGCTTTTGACGCAAAAGGTTCATCAGGCCAAGTGAACAGGTCACCAACTTGACCAGATTATAAGGCAGACGGAGAACCAATCAGTAAAACCTCTACATATTAGTGCACTAGATCAGTTCTGAGTGTCAATTAGCGGCTCTTGTTGGTTAGTGTGGTTGCCAAAATCTTACACTGATGGGTTAGGGGAGTTTCAAATTATTTCCGATCGGTTTACTTCCCAACCATCCACTTCAATGTGCTTCAAATGATGATTAACCGTGGTTGTCACTAGTAGATTTCGATGGTCTTGTGAGATTGTGAGTGCTACGACTATTTAGTTGGGGGAGGGGTAATGATGACTGCTTCTGATAATCTCACACCAACATGAGTTAGCTCAACTGATCCAAGACCGTTCACCATACGCTTACCAGTTCCACCCCTTCTATTCTGTTAACACTGGGATGCTTGGCAATTTCTACCGCCTCGGTTATCAGTCTCTGCGACGTGGTCCGTGGTCTTCACCTAAAAACTTCAACATTTTCTAAATCCATTATGTGTCCTGTGTCCAGTGCATGATCCGCAACTGCGGAACATTCAACCGTGTTTCTCGACGGCCTGTTTATTTTCCTCCTATGCTCTCCGATTCTGATGTGAAGTTCCCTGGCCGTCTGTCCTATGTAGACCTTAGTGCAGTCGTTACATTTAATTCCGTAGACACAGTTTTTGGTTCTGTTCGCCGGGGGGCTATCGTTCAACTGCACCAGTGCAGAGCGCAAGGTGTTTCCCTGGAATTCGTTGCGGAATTCGTGGGGCCACTTTGTAACATTTGCTTGGATTTGACCGACGAATGAGTGGAGGCAACGAATCTCTAGGAAGACTCGTTCGGGAGAAGATCTGTGTCCAGTTTTTGTAACTAAGATGCAGATTAGAGTTTTGCTTCCCTGTTCAATGGTCTGTAACCGGTCAGTTGGCATTTCCGAATAAATAACTTCGCAGCGAATGCTTTCTTCCGTTCACCGGTACCAGCACCCTTCGTAACTGACGCCTAACCAGTCTAGCTGGATGTACACTACCCCGAAGTTTGTCCTTCACTTCAATTTGGGCCGCATTTCGATCAACAGGGCTCTTGCACGCCTAAACATTGATGAGGCAATGCTGGCGAACATCGACTTCGGATGAGCACTCGAGTAATTCAAAACTGCCCCAGCGTCGGTTGGCTTCTCGCTCACTGTAGTCTTAATTCCCCCCACCCGACCTTATGTATCATGCAGTCTAAAAGGACCAGTGTACTCGAGGTTGACTCTAGCTCCATACTAAGTTTGAGGTGCGGAAGCAGTCCATTCAGATAGTTATAAAACTCACTAATCTTTCCTCGTTTCATCACGACGAACGTATCATCCACATGACGCCAGAATACCGTGAGCAGGTATGGAATTCCACCTAGAGCTTTCTTTTCGAATTCTTCCATAAATATGTTTGCCAAAACCGGTAACATTGGAGATCCCACTGCTAGACCTTGTTCTTGAGTGTAAACTACGGAGTCAAGAAACCTGCTGGTAGTAGTTATGGTTAACTCACACTCAGCTAGGATATGGCATCGCTTATCCTTCAATCACAGTTTCGCAGAACTTGGTCTTGTTTAGACTGGATGCTGTGGGAGTGATGGTTCAAGATACGTATGAATTATTCTTCCTCCTGAGCTACATATAATTTGCCGACAGTGTCAGGACCACTTATTCATTGGTTTCTCGAACAAAAGTTGATAG
This sequence comes from Opisthorchis viverrini, assembly GCF_000715545.1. Lineage (NCBI taxonomy): Eukaryota > Metazoa > Platyhelminthes > Trematoda > Opisthorchiida > Opisthorchiidae > Opisthorchis > Opisthorchis viverrini. Next base: position 25,802 of record NW_008752216.1, on the reverse strand, counting down.
TTCACTGGCAGCTGGATCGCCTGGCTAGGTCAACAGCTAGTCGAACAAGTATAGCACTCGACTCAATTTCCCTGCACTTACAGACCAGCTAGTTCTATAATCAACAGCCTGGAAATTTTAAAGAAATGCCCAACATCCCTGATGTACCTTATTCGCTCGAACAGGGCAGATAGACCTCGTGTGACTGAGTTTTTGAGACTAAAGCTGTAACTGTAACAAATCTTATTATTGGTTGTTAAGTTTTATCCACTTAGAGATGCACAAAACAAAATCACTCCGCCAAACAGGCAGATCTCACCCGGTTTGCCCTGATGTGTTCGCTTCGTGGATGGATGATCCAAAGCCTGCTCATCATTTTCTCTCTTGAGAAGAGTTCGTATTTTGCTCATTCAGCCTCATTTAAAGAAAAAATTGGAACCTATCTGTGTGTATTGTTGCTCTCTGGTTCAATGAACGGACAAAGAAAAAATGTTTCCAAGTAGCCCAGGGATCATTCTTGTTGTGTTAATGTAAAATGGAATGAATTTGAACAAGTCGTTTGTGAAAAAAAATTAAACTCAGACTATTATTTGGTATCCAAAACTTGATATTATATTGTATTATTATCCCATCATTACTATGTTAATAAGCTATTGTGTTGGTAACAAGACAGTGTTGTGCTTTCCAACTGTGGGCTCCAAGTTTTTACAGACGAAATCAATTGAAAAAGGGCATCGTCTCAAGAATACTTGTTCACACAGCCTCATAGAATAATGGAGAGTACCTTAACGTTTCAAAGAATGATGTTTTTCAATCTCATAATGTGCCTCGTAACGTTTCTGATGCCGAGATTTACAATCGAAATTAAAGCTCTGAGGGCGACACACCACTACCATACCACATTGAGGCATCCGATATATGGACAGTGATAGAACTAAATGTCCATTTGTGCCTCCACCGACGAGGTCCTATTTAGTAAATCATTTCTGGCGGTATTTAAAAACACAGTCCTCTGTTTCTTACGAGCACGAATTCGGGAAAATGAAAACACTTTTTATACTGGTGTTAGTTATTATGACATTTTCAGCTACCATGAAAACTTCCTAATCCACAAGCTACCCAGAGCCAAAAGGCTGAATTCAATCTAGAACGCTCTGAACACTACAACGTTGTTTTCAGAAGGCCTAAGCACGATTTCAGCGAAGCCTACCATAATGACCACAATTATTTCGTTGTTCCAACCCAGTAAAGGAGTAACATTGCGATATCAACCAACTATGCAGAGTAAAACGATGTGGAACAATACGCAGAACCAGCTTTATATAATCCCAAGGTGACCGAATGATCATTCCACTCTCTTTCACCAGCCAGAATTCAAGTAGTTATTACGAGTGATCAAAAGTCAAAGAGACTCCAAACTTCTGTACAACATGCGATATTGACTAGGGCAGTGACCAGAAACTCAGAGTCAGGACATTTGATCACTCATGATTGTGGATACGTTTGCTGGCAATGCAAAATGAGTCTCCAGTTTACAATCTTATTTCACGAAATTAGCTCTAGCAACCATCGTTGAATGAAAGTGTGACGTGTGTCTAAACCGGCTGTATTACTTTGACACTTCGAGTGGATTTCCCAGTAAGAGGATGGCGTTCAACTCTCCCTCATGTTTCGTGGGATAAGCGTTGCTGATGCGTTCAAAAAAGGTTATGGTATATGAAATGTACTTCTGAGGGTTGGGGTGACTACGCGCGGTAGCGCGAAATCCAAGACTACAACTTTGGAAGATCCTGGTGGTTCGCGATGCGAGACATCTGACTGAACTGACTGTTGTTAATACGGATGACTCCGACCATAAATGAACAATGAATGGTCCCTCTACCTAGATTAGAATTAAAGCACACGAAACAAGCTGCTAGAACCATACTGTTTGGATTGTAATACATTTGAGGGCATGTTGCCAGGTTGTCGAGAGAGATTAAATCACCCATGGAACTCAGCAAATATAAACAAGCTCAGCTGATTTTCGTATGATGCACATCTTCACCGGCAGTCTTCAGTTATTGGAAATATTGTTGCCATCGTTTTATACTGAGTTCAACATAGATCAGTGGTTAGGACGCGCACTTACCGACCGGAAGGTCCATGATTCAAACCCGACTCTACTTCTCGACTGCTTCCGCTTAGGCTTCGGAAAGTTCGCAGTATTTCAGTCCTCTCACACACTTCCAGTGACATGAGAGATAGGTACCGAAAAGGGTTCACAGCTGCAAGATTATCTATTTTTCACTTTCTATTTACAGCAGGACAAAATGCAGCTGCAACTGCAAGCATAAGCACACCCAACATTCAGCTTTACGCTTAGAGCAGAGAGAGGCGCATCGATTTTTTTGGACACGTGACAGTTTGCCGCAAAGTTTATGGCATAGGATTACCATCCTCCGCAGAAACACTTAATGAGTACTTGCCTATTCTGTTACAGAACATTTCCGCCATCACAGCAAACCGAGCTTTTGAGCTGTCTATGAAGGGCATGGAAGCAGAATATTCGGTTCATGTAAGTATATTCAAAGAGCATTTCTTTTATTCGCGACGATCTATGGTCATCCCATTTTGGCATTTAAAGCTAAGTTGCGTCGTAACTAAAGACTGCCCGCGAATTGTCAAATGAGCCATGGATAAACTATTTTTCTTAGATGTGGAATTAAACTTTTATTACTAATATTGCTTGTGATTGCCCTTTTTCTGATAAGTGCTCCGACAAACTGTGCTTCTTTCTTTCTTTCTTTCTTTCCTTCCTTCCTTCCTTCCTTCCTCCCTGCCGGCCTGCCTGCCTGCCTGCCTGCCTGCCTGCCTGCCTGCCTGCATGCCTGCCTGCATGCCTGCCTGCCTGCTTGCCTGCCTGCCTGCCTGCCTGCCCGCTTGCCTGCCTGCCTGCCTGCCTGCCTGCCTGCCTGCCTGCCTGCCTGCCTGCCTGCCTGCCTGCCTGCCTGCCTGCCTGCCTGCCTGCCTGCCTGCCTGCCTGCCTGCCTGCCTGCCTGCCTGCCTGCCTGCCTGCCTGCCTGCCTGCCTGCCTGCCTGCCTGCCTGCCTGCCTGCCTGCCTGCCTGCCTGCCTGCCTGCCTGCCTGCCTGCCTGCCTGCCTGCCTGCCTGCCTGCCTGCCTGCCTGCCTGCCTGCCTGCCTGCCTGCCTGCCTGCCTGCCTGCCTGCCTGCCTGCCTGCCTGCCTGCCTGCCTGCCTGCCTGCCTGCCTGCCTGCCTGCCTGCCTGCCTGCCTGCCTGCCTGCCTGCCTGCCTGCCTGCCTGCCTGCCTGCCTGCCTGCCTGCCTGCCTGCCTGCCTGCCTGCCTGCCTGCCTGCCTGCCTGCCTGCCTGCCTGCCTGCCTGCCTGCCTGCCTGCCTGCCTGCCTGCCTGCCTGCCTGCCTGCCTGCCTGCCTGCCTGCCTGCCTGCCTGCCTGCCTGCCTGCCTGCCTGCCTGCCTGCCTGCCTGCCTGCCTGCCTGCCTGCGTTATTCCTCCTCTTTCACTTCACAATTTACTCTCCTCTATTGTGCACTAAAAGGGTTTCCATTTCGATTCTCCTATACTGAACAGGATATGTGTGAAGAAGTCGACATCAACTGGGATAACATACAAAAGTATGCAGGAATAGCGAATGTTCACCTAAAACATGCGGCCGATTATCATCGGGTAAGTCGTTGTGCATTTCCAGAACTGAAAAACAAAATCAATTATCCAGGTTATAAGGTGATAGGCCCAAAAGCTTTTTAACTAATCTCGAGTGATTCCCACACCGATCAGCATAGTCATTACTGGCCCCGGTCTGTATAAAATTTGCTACCAAAACCGATGTTTTTGATGTGTGCTTCAAGAAAATATACTGGGACCCACTTCCAAAAACCCCCGGCCCAAAAAGTTAGTAGGCACGGTCAACAATGGCCCCTGCACCTCACTAACCATGTGCTCTGTTTGAAAACAGTCATCTGCTGGACAAGCCACGACAGATTTCCAGATGTCTTCCAAATAGAATTGTCTGCCTAATGTCTCGCGCAGACATGTACATTATGGACAGTAAAGTGGGTTCATGATTTAAACCTGCAGAAAAGGAAAATACAGTAAAATGTATTAAAAGCACACACCCCAAATCATGACGAAACACTTCTAAGCACAAGTTCTAATAAGAACGTCCCTCCAGGGGACGTGTTAATTATTCACCTGGAATAACTATTTTATGGGATCTGAAAGAGCTTTGGTCAGCACCTGTAGCGAAAGTGTGTTTTTTCCACCTCGCTTGCTGGAAATAGTTTCACTCATGTTCCTGTTTCCTGTGTTTTGGATTGAATTGTTATGTCTGGCACGCAAAACCGACGTAGTGAAAGCTGGACATTCATTAATTCATAACGTGAAACTAAAAATCACATAAACTCGACTTGTACCTGTACCCCACCAGACAGTAACTCGATGAAATCACAAAAGCTTATGCAGGAACTGATGGCGGTGACAGATATGACGAAAGGCTCTACACAATTTGCTATATTCAATAGACTGCACTAGACTGATCCTTCCATAATTCGATGAAGCAAATCGAGAATTCGTTAGATTTTGGTCAACGAATTTTAGTCCTGATTACTTCCAACAACGTTCGCTCTAAATGCCTTATCAAAAACTGGATAATCTCATGTTGCCCCCGTTACGCATAAGCTTAGTAGTGTAGAATACAATAACTACCTTGTAATTTACATATCTGTGTTGACTCGTGCTGTCCACAAGCGCCTGTAGTTTTGAGCTAAATTTCGTGTCCTGTCGGCCATATGGACATCTAGATGTGCGCGATCACTCAATTGGAACACTTGAAACTATAGATCGTCCGATTGGAATGTTTCGTCAATTATTTAAATACGTACGCAGTGGGCATTAATTCATTAGTTTGCTTGTTCAAGCTAAGGGGTTCCGTGTCGCATCCTTAAACTGATCAGATGACTTTTCTACTTCTAGTGTCTTTTTCGTGCGAGCTGCCACAAGGGGTACGAGTTAGCTTCGCGCCAACCACAGATACATTCGTCGCGCATCCGTCATCCATCTAATTGTACAATCGAATTAGTGGCTAGGGCCGTGAAGCGTTCTCCAAGCACACCGAGCTGTTTCGTGATATAAACAGTCCATGCTACAATAGGCCTTTTACGATTAATCAGCCTTCTCTCTAGACTGGTGAAGAGATGAACCCGAAATGGTTTGTCAGTATATTCTACTGAATCGTTGTTTATTTGGGCCGATAAGTGATGGTCAGGTTACTGATAGTTGACCAGATGGCTGTTGGTCATTCCTGGACAATGCAACTGGCTGGCAAACATTTATCGCCACTCGAGTGTATATCATCAGTGCGTACGACGATTATTAACGACGGGCCGATTGCCAGGCTCGTCGAACAGATCCAAAGGCACCGGATCAACTAACGGGAAGTGCACCGGGGTTTCCAGTATTCCGGTACTAATACGAAGGTCATGTACTCTAGAGCCACATAGTATTCTGCTTTCGCGTTGTACAAATCCTTAATCTCTTAGGTGACGAAATTTCAGACTGAGAGAAGTAGGGATGTCGAATAGATTTGACACCAATCTCATCCACGTTATAACCTGAAGTCGAAACAGCTTGAGGAAAACAGCGCCAATATCTGTGATCTCAAAGCAAGGGATTGGTAATGTTCAACAACAAACCCAGAAGTGAATTTGAATGAATCGAGTCATGAAAACAGTTAATATAGAGTAGGATTTGTATAAAATAAAATAGTTCAACACTGAAACTTGAGCAGTCACTGGAAGGGCAATGAATTAATCTGCGGAACAGGGAAACATAAATAATTATGTCACGTGATTAACATTATTGTTGGTGCATGTAAAGTGTCTCAGTTACCTAGAAGATTTTCTTCTCATTTTGAGTATTACGGAAAGACCGAGGAGATTCGCCAATGTCCGAGTTCTATTTCCACCCCGTTCAGTGAACACTGAACCCGCGTGGTCACCTGGGCTTGGCCAACCAATAGTCTGCCCAAATGAAATTTGAGGCATCTTCAGGACTGCATATTTGGTTGAAGAATATTGAAAAAAGCAGATTTTTTATCAGGCGATTGGCATGCAATATAAATTTCCCCTTATTATTGGCACAGGTTGTTTTCCACAAGCTCATCTTCTAGGGAAAAACTTACTTGTTTTACCGACAAGCATACAATTTTGAGCTAGTTTCTAAAATAGAATCGATTAGGGCGACGCTACTGGACAGCTAAATTAAAAAGGGATAAGTCGGATTGTGGACGTCACTTTGATTTCTGAGCTCCGAAGGGATTACATGAGTAACTGAACAGATTGATATGGCCTATCAGTGACTGCATTGCCGTTGTTTTTCAACTTGGAATGAGTCCAAACATAAGCTCCTGAGATAGTTAAGGGAAAAGTGCTGCGAGGTGATCGTTTCGTGGACGCGTTAATTTCTCGCTGTATCGCAAATATGTCACGAATACCAGTTGGTGTCGGATTCATCATTTTAATCCGACGCTCCACGTTTGATAATAGTCAAGGCGAGTTCACCGAAAGTTTAAGGTCATTTTAGCTGCCGATACGGACCGGAAGCAACCCGATTGTTAGCCTGATACATGTAACGTGGTACCTAAGGTAGTCCATCCTACCGACTCTCTATGAGTCGTGAAATGTTTGGCATATACTGTGCTTACTTGACTGCTACAACCCAGTTATTTCGCCTAGGCAGCTGGAAAGCAAATGGGCATTTTATCTGTAGCCGCCCAGTGAGCTCCGGAAGCGATCTAATCAAAATAAATCGGATGACCATCTGGTTAACCAAATACTTTGCGTTACCTAACGTTACATTCAAACACAGGTTCACCCCATTTCAACTATTTTTTCCTTTCATTCCCAGTTCTACTATCGAACGAAGCAGTTGAACGTTAAAATTCAACAGACCCGTGAAGAGGTGTACAACGTATTTCGTATGCAAAACTGGGAACATTGTGATGGAGTTCCCAGTGAGGCCTCTAGATTGAAAAATATTCTCAAGGTGGGTACCTTACACTCCTTTTTCCACAATTCCATTGTTTAGCAATCGTTTGCAGTCCTCCTTGAAAAGTTGACTACAGAGTGTTGCTATATGTCCCAAGCAATCCTTTTGAACAACCTCAAAAGCACTGAGCACCGACTAGTTCTATCCTTGTACCCAACAAATTTCCTTTAGATTTCTGCTTATCCACGGCATGTATAATATACTGGTAAAAACAAGGTCACGTCAGCAACTCTATAGTTTGGGATATTATAGATCCATAAAACTGATTTTTTGTGATTTTGGCTAATTTAAAGTGATCGCCAAACGAACAAGGAAGCTTGCATCATGCGTCACAGTAACACCACTGTTGTGCTCAGTATAAATGAGGGTTGTGGGAAAGGCTGGGTGCTGAAGTCTGCTCTGCAGCAATTACCCATGTGTGGCTGGAATGCCAACCAGCTTTCACAAACGAATGCATGCACCACTCCGCACCAGTTCACACAGTTGTCCTTTCTTTCGGAAAACGTCTTGGATAGCGAAAAATCCTTTTGAAGCTTAATCCCATCCGCGGCCTCAATGTTTTTATTCTCCATTCTAACTACTCGCATCAGATAGAGTAGCCTTTGAAGGCCTGGCATATTTCCTACTGAGTTATGAATGAGCGCGTGCTGACTCAAGCTAGGCAGTGAGACAAGTACTTGTATGGATAATTTCTGCGTGCAGAAGAACATTCATGCAAGTTATTTGACGAACGAAGCGTTGATTTCATCAGTCCTAGTGGTGTCGCGTCTATTGGCCCAATCGAACTTCTTGTCTACATGGACATTTCGAACACAAATTTCATCGGAGCCATGAGGGTTATGTAAACGAGGTAAATAAGTGCTTTCGAGTGTTGCAATAAATATATACGCCTTCCGTGACGGTGTCCACAGTTTTTTTCTGCAGCGGAAAAACTGCCCAGGCAAATGTCTTAATACCACCCAAATTGCTCCCAGAAAGTTCCACGATATCATTACCAGTTCAATTTTAGTTCATTTGTTGGACATGGGGTACCTAAGAGTGTGCGATAACTCGAATACTTATTTGCGAAGTACCACTAATTTTAATTAAAGTCCACCATACTGAAGTTTGTGATAACCACAGAAGCAATTAGCATTCTTCATCTGAAGTGCAATTGATTCGTTTTTGTGACGTTTATATAATCAGCCAGCTAGGTGTCGGGACCACGCGAATCCCATATCCGCCGTTATTCGCAAACCATTCATAAGTTGAGTTTTGACATCTGTGTTTCATTCCAACCACTACAGTCTTATCTATTTTATCACTTCCTTTACATATGTTTGGGTCGGACGAAATCATATCAGAAAGGCATCATCCGCCCCACCCATGTTTTTTCCTATTTTTAGAAATCCTTGGATGAATTTGAATATTATGCGCGCGAGGCAGAGAGTCTAGCAGCCCAAGCACATACGATTGTGCCAATTTATATGCGCAGTCAACCTCTGCTGACAGAAGTCGAAGGTGTGATGCTGTGTGACTATGACGTGGGCGAATTCAGTTTTCTCACTGGTGACCGTGTTGTGATTATGAGTAATGTAGAACAACCCAGCGTACAAAACCTTCAGGTCTCATCTTGCTCATCCGATCTACAGAGGACCATCAACAGCGAAGAAGAAGCTGGAGGAGAAGTACGGGAAGACCACAAACATGAAGGAGGACCAAACTCCCTAGAAAACTCGACAGAAACAATTGAAATTCTTGATGTTCAAGACGGTCCATTCCCATACTTTCATAGATATCAAATGTTAGATACTCCTAGTCTGCAGTCGGGTACAAACGGAAGCGCACTCACTGTCAGCCCATTCTGGCGCATTCGCGGCATTAATAACACGGTGGAAGCTCTGGTGCCTGCTGTTTGTGTATGGATAACGACACCCGATACGGACTCAACGGTGACAGCCGCCAGGTAAGTACTTATGCTGTTACTGGGTAAATCGACAATAAAAGGGTTGGAGAGTAAGCGTATCTAAAAACTGCTGTGGCAAAGCTGATCGCGAAGCAAACCAATCTCTTATTCGCATGGAGCACCACATTCAACAAATGAGACCCATCGATATCAAAAATAGGCTACAGGGGCTTATTTTCACTGAAATTTCTCCCAGAAACCTCTAGAACCAAGAGGATAAAATAACGCGGATCATATGTGCTACCTGAGTTCACCGTTTCTGGTGCAGAAGTCTGCCAGAAACGCCCGTGTTTCTTGCACATGTGTGGAAAAAACAGTGATGGGTCTCTCCTTTTTCGGATTCCGAACCAACTCGTGACTGGAAAAGATGCGAAAAGTCTAATGCAACGGAAAGTACACCGTAAAGGCCGTTAGATGCTATAAGGGTACTAAAAACTTGTGGCAGTTGCGCGGAGATGAATACTACAGTGCAGCGCTGTTATAGGGTAGCTTGATAATTGTGCAATTTGTTCTAAAAAAAACCTGGATGTACGATTTATTGGACGCAGTAGCTTATCAGATAAGCGGTCTGCACTCATCGACGATGACGAAGTGAGACAGCGAATACCCGTTGTTGCTGATATTGTATGTTGGATATATGGCAATTATTTTCCAGGATGGTGCCAACAGACATCGGATCACTCGTGATTTTGAGTTCATCTCGCTGGTAATGTTATCGACCGCTTCCGTTCAGATTTGATCCGGTGCATGTATGACAGGTACTTCTGTCCAGAGGCTGGTGGTTTATTTGCTAGGCAGCGTTTTTTTCACATTGTTCCCGATGGTAGATGTTTCCCACAGCAGTACTGTTGAATAGTCAAAGCTGAATGTTCTCCACTTTTTCCGGATTTTGTTGGTGGTGGTATTGGGGAAGTACAGAATCCGTTGGATGGATATGCTTTAAGACCGACTCCATAACTCCCATTGACTTCCGATACCAAAGCGGATATTGAACATCCACTGAAAGTAGATCCGGTGAAAGGCCTTTTGGTGAATACCTAATTGTGCGTTGACCAACGACTTTAGCAGCAGATACTGTTAGCGGTCAGAAAATAGGGTTTACAAAGACGCAACACAAATCTGAACTAATGAGTCTTTGGACGTCGTTAGACTGAGCCTGCATCGAAGGACAACCTCATAAAAACCTCAAAGAGCAGCACGTAACGTAGATACCACAGTCTAATGTGACAAGATATCTGCAAGTCAGTTGCCAAGCTCGGCGAACAGATTGACGGTCACTTGATCACTTGCCAATTAACGCACCCGAGCACCCGGTATTCCCACACAGGTGAATTTTCTACTCGGTCAAAATTTCATGTGATGACATCAAAGTTTTCGGAATTTAGTCATAACCTAAGAATTAATGTAGGGATGAAACGTCGCTGTGTGCTGCCTATCCAAAGGCCCATTATCGTGCGGACTGGGGAACGTCCTTCTTACACTCAAGGCTGGTCATGAGATTTTTTCTACAATTCTGCGACGAAATTTTTCTGTCTCACGACCAGGTGGATCGGATTGATTAAAATTCCTCATTCATGCGGATATTTCATTACTGGATTGAGGGTGAGCAAAACATTTTCAAAAGCAAAAGTGTAGTGTACAGCTGATCCATGATGCAACTTCTAAGGGGGCTAGCAGCAGTGAGAACGCACTCAAACCACTCTAACAATAAGAATGGGTTAACCCTTCACGCACAGTGATTCCATTGTGTCCAAAAGGGAAGTACTTCTTTCATAGGCATGAACGTCAATTCATTTCTGCTGTGTGAACAGACCAGCGAGATACTTATCCAGTATTCAACTGTTGTATCGTGGGTAACCATCTATTGGTTACGCCTGCACTGAGCCTGCCAGACTGCGCGATAGGGAGAAGACAGAGGACTCTGGACACGACTGTATTGTCGGGACAATACATACAGAGCTTCTGCGCAAATACATGGGATGACTAAACGGCCAAATATGGTCGTTCGTTCGGTCTTTCTGTACAGCCAATGGGGGTGTTCCGGTCGTGAGCAATTTCAGACCCACTCCGCTGGTCGTATGTTGTGTTTGGTGTGCTCCGCCAACGCACCTGCTTTCCGGACGTGTCGTACCAATGGTGACTTTGGGGATGTGTCACTCTCTACACATGTACTTTTTCCATGTCTGGGCGTGTCCTGACATCAACTGATCTGTCCTCTGATTTTTTGTCAACACTTGACCCAGTTGGAACGTGCTTACGTGCCATCTACCCCGAGTTATCCTCCCAGCAAACTTCATGACCAGCGCTCGTACACCCGTCTTGATTTCGGTACCGCTGCTTTCCCTAATCTAATGCGAGTACCCTGGGTGGTGCACATTTGGGGAGGAAATTTCATGATGCTTGTGGTTGGAGTGTGAGAGAATGACACAAAGATAATGCACCGAAGTTTCGGTCTCTGTGGGTAATGTCATTACGGATAGGAACTATCGAAAGTCTAAGACCTACGGTTTATTTCTCATGATGCGAATCAACAAATATAGGATGCGTGAGGGTAACGCCTTTAAATTTTTGATGATTCACGCCGTTGCATCTGAACTGATATAGTTTAGGTGTATCAGTTAACTGGAGCGTCCTACTCCTTCACATGAGGGAATTTAACCACAGGAATCCATGTACCATTAATTTTTCTGCCTACCGTCTTCGGTTTTTGGCTTTCGTATTCTTCGCATGTTTAGTGACCGACGTTGAAACAAGTTGCTTGTGGCATTTGCTCATTATACGTTGAATGGTCTTTGAGTCGGAAGTCTAACGGGAAACTTTGATCAATATCATCCATCTCATATGTGAGAGATGGCTTTTTCCTACCTAACGAAAAGTCTGTAGCTGTCACCAGCTCACTAGAAACGCTCAACTTCACTCATTTTAGTAAACTAAACTAACATCTGATGAATTTTCATCTCATTTAAACGTGTGCATGTGAATTAAGGTGCCCCTTTCTGAGAGAGGCAACAATATGAAGTATTTGCTACGTCTTCTGCACCTAGCTAACGATTAAATCCTTGTCATTGAGTAGTTTCAGCAAAAAACGGCAGGGTACGGTGAAATTAGTCACTTCAACCTTGACGATGTGGAAATGGGACACATCGGTGCAACTGCATGATATCATTTAGGCCTGTCCCCTCAACCTAGAGATCAATTTTTGTCTTGGTTAACCTGACTCTTAAAAAAATCAAAGGTGGAAATAAATGTTGTGGACATACGCTTGAAGAATACGATAAAAAGACAAATATTTGAAACCGTAAAACTAGCGAGCTGTCTTGCGTTCGTCTGTTTAAATATGCAGCTTATGCGGCGTTACTACGAATTGTAGCTGTTGCAAGTTAGGAGGTGGTTCTTTTTTAAATTAATACCAAACTGAATCGAGCCACATCCAAAATTGGTGCTAGGGTAGCTTGATATTGTAGGAAGTGCTGCAGGCATGGGCTGGTTTTGTATAAAAATCGACTATGTTATCCAAACGAATGGAGAGGCGCATTGCTATTGTGACTATATCCCCTGGGAAGTAACCCCGTCAAAACTGGAACAAGTGGTTCACGTACCCCTAGGGCATAAAGGACTACTGGAGACATGTAGTGCACTTGCCGCATCTTTTGCAGTAGGCTCATACCTTTCATCGATTGGTTTGGTGGCTGTAAGTATTCTGAGATGGCATAATTAACAAATACATTTCTGTTTGTACATAATACCACCAGAATATCACGTGTTCCCCAACCCTCATTCATCTTGATCTGCATGGATAGGGGTTCGACAGTGCAGTCTTTCTCAGTACGTCCACGTATTTCAACAACCGCCCTTTGGATGATACCAAATTCACGCCTGAACGAGACTTTCCCCTCAATGGAATAGAATCGAAAGAGAACTATCGTCAAGACCTTCTGAAATCGTCTATAGAAAATGCAGTTTTTGGCGAATATTTTCAACGGCATTCTCACACTGTTCAGTGAAATAGATAGAAATTCACTCTGTAGGGTCTTTTTGGCAGAACCTAGTCCTCGTGCCTTTCTTCTTTGTCATGTGGATCCGTTAGTATTCGTCATATACGTCATATATCAAGCGTATCTCGAGGCCCTACCTCCTCTTATTCCTTAGGTGACAGGAAGACCTTCATATTTTGCAGGAGCAAACTGTGTGATAGCAAACCTATCAGGCAAACCCAACGTAGCGTAACTGTGCCAACACGCCTGAATGTACTCCTAAGCTTGAGCTATCTGTCCGTTGCGTTGATGGAACCTCAGTGGCATTTGTACGGATGCTGCAAAACGAACAAAAAGAAACTACCATTATTCAGTCACTTCAGTTCTACCAAACACCCCATATGTGTGACATGTGGAGCATGTATATATGAAGAAACATGTGTAGCACGTATAACATGTGTCCTATTCATGATTCACTAAGCTGTGGCGGACTGACAGACTAAACAATTTCGCAATGCTGTTGTGAACGAAGCTGAATCTAAACTATCGACGTTTAACTATCGCAGTAACAACAGTGGGGATCAAATGTGCAAGGATTCTAGTAAGCTGCCAATCCGAGTAATTAGCCCATTATCCTACAAACCGCAGTTACTGTAATGTGCTGTTGCAGCAACATGACAACCTCGGATGAGATTTGTGTGTTTGTCTCGGATACCATCAGGTGACCAATACTGGTGTGCTGCCTTTATGGGTTACGCCATCAGTAGCACAATTGGCCGGCAACCAGTTACTTGATCTAACAGGTATAGTCACAAGAAAAACATGCGCACTCATATCACGAAGTTTAGCTAACTCGCTCAAATCAGTATTTTACCTAAACAATATTCAAGGCGAGTTACTCTGAAGGCCATTGTTTGGTGATGAAACTAGCAGTTCAGTCCAAAGATCCACAGGCCAGCGTCTCGCTGTCTGGTAGAATCGCATGGAGGTGTGATCCGAGCGGTTGAGCGGATGTGACCAGCCTACCGAGTCGATCCGTATGGACGGTCGCAGATGTGGAACCCAGTGAATCTTGGTGGTTCAGCTTGAAAGTTGACCCCTCACACTTGCATGTACCTTCGGCTAAACCCACTCGCACAATTTACACGCAGGGCAGTGTTTAATAACACGATCGCTTTGACCAAGCTAGAAATGTAGCAATAAGCCAAGGGCAAGTAGTTTTATTAGTTCCAAATGACTCGACTGAACTGGATTCATGGGTTGATTATCACCTATCGAACTCTTAATGTGGTTGTTGTGCACAGGTGAATGGACAGCACTTACAGGTGTTAACGACGACACTAGCTGGCCGCTGTTGACTCTACGCGGATCACACGTCATGCATACATTGATAGTCGTATGAACGCATTCATTCCGACCTAGCTGCAGAAAATATTGGCAATGAATAACTTTAGTCTCCGCCCTGAAGTAAGAATGGTGTATATCTTGCATATTATGTTCCGTTTTATGCATATAAGCCGTCCGTCCTTCAAAAGCGGAGAGGGATCGATCGAATCTCCTTCTTCCAGCTTAGCAAAAAAGTGTCTTCTTACGAATCCTGATAGTGGATAAAACCTATGTACGCTATGTTCAAGACGGAGAGCGGTAGCCACACTGAAAAGGTTTCTGCTGGGATTCGTACCGAAGCCGTCAGGACGGAAGTCAACAGTGTTTATCACTAGGCTAAGTGGGCGATATGATGAAAAGTAATCCAAAAGCACATGGGTGGAACTTATTCCAGATGACATGCCAACCGACAATATGGGTAAGACATCCCTCTTCCTCGTCTTTACTGTTTAGGAAGAAAGCATGGATTAGGCTAGGTGACCTCTGGACCTTCAAACTTTCGATAGAAGAGTACACTGGGAAGAAACATGGCAGGTTGCCTGCCTGTGACCGTGAAACACTTCGCCTACTTTGAAAGTGTTGTGGGCTCCTGTCCTCAAGCAGCGTGCAGGTCACCTAATGGATGAGGTGACCCATTCCAGTCTTGTAACACTCTTGTCTCGTTTCACCATAGACGCTGATTTCAAAAAGTCGTCAAAATTGAACAATGACAGTATTGTAGGGATTTCATTCGATTGATCCAAAACGGCCGCATAAATTATCCCGAATTCGGTGACAGGTGCCCCAGTTAGGTTGCTCTAACAAGCTAACTGATCAGATGAACAGTCCAAGCATGCGCAGTATTAACCTACTACAAGCCATTCAATGAGAGATCGAATGCTGCGAGGCACCCTGGCTAGGGTAGAGAAAACCAAGAAAGATACTGCCATTCCTACTGTTGTCCAAGAAGCCTAAACAGGCTCGAAAAATTCGAGTGGCGGCCACCTAGTGACGAAGTCTTGAATACGAACGCCTCGACTGCACAACGCAACAGTAGAAATGTCAACTACCTGGCTGGAGAACAAGTGACAACTCTCAGTGGCGGTCTGGGACACATATTGTTTGTAATATTAACTAGCCCATGTCCCCAAAATGGTCAACCTACAATGAATAGCCCCGCTCCCCATCTTCCATCTCTGTATCCCTAGTCAGTATTATCTTCATCTTTGCTCATATTTTGGTTTTCGCTTCTACGTTAACTTTATCCATAGTAGACAATTACATGACAACGAAAAAAGCCACTCAAAAGAACAGAGCGATAAAACGAAGACTGATAGTGATGAGATGGATTGACTGCGAACTCATCTAGCCTGTGAGACACTGTAATCACCTTTTGCCGAATCTGTCGTCAATAAATATTGTTGTGGGGACAATTGGGTAAATGATTTGGCAGCAGCGTTTCTGATTGTGGTCACTTCCGGAACACAAACATAAACTCAGGTAGTTGTGATCATCACGAATTAGCCCTTTCGTTCGACCAAGACTGATAAACTATGGAATTGTTGACATTTCCGCCATAGGTCGAGCAAACTGTATTGCACTTTGGATAAACTCAGGTTGTCACGTCGAGCTGGCCGTGCATACAGGTATTTTGTAGCGCACAATTGGGTCACATCCAGAAGAATACCAGTTGATATCGATTATGGCTTGAAAGTGATGTCCTGGCTGCCAAAGATGTAGAACAACTCAAAGTCAAGAAACCGGTGGAGACTGATTCTGTACAAAATTATATAGCGGTGATTTCGGACATGGGATTTTGGAACAGAAATTGGGATCTCGTGACTAAGCAGAAGGACTACCGATAAAGAGCACGCGTAAATTTCACGTATTCAACTTCAATGTTTAGACAACTATTCCAGAACGATTGGCAGCATACGTAAATGAAGCTAGTAAGGCCTGCACGTAAATCAACTGAGCTTGTAGAGGTGAACATCTTTTGAAAAAAGGGCACGTGCAGTATGGAAAGTATGCGGGACACAATCATGCCGCAGCAGCCAAGTAGATCTAACTTTCATGAATTCGACAGAAATGGTAGGTCTATTGAACTCGGGCCTTTGACAAAACCATTTGCCTACGAAAAAGTTTAGTTCCTGCGAGAACCCGATTTTGAGTTTTGTAATTTAAATTTGTTAGCCCAAAGAAAGCATATCAAGTCTTCGGTGAACAGACCGGTTTTTGAGGCACCATTACCCCATATTCGGGAAAAAACAGGGTCAGACCATCTGGTCAACACGTTCAAATTGGTTCTACTTCACTTTCCTGCTTTTATGGATACATTCATACTTTAGACGTACTTGCGAAGGTGAGATCGGTTGAATCTGACCGGAAAATTTTGGTTCCATCCACAAGCTACAACAAAACACACTATCGAGAATCATTGCAACCCCGTTATTGTGTTGTTGACTGTTCTGTACTCGTATAGAAAAGGTTTACGGGAAGCTTAAGCAACCCACCCCAACTCCGATTTTTGTACAGGTTGAAGGAAGAACTCTTAATCAAATGGAGCAGTGCAATCGATGAACTATTGCAAGTTGTTTGCGATTTCATCAAGCAATTTCTCATCCGGATCATCGATAAAGGGGTGAGTCAAAATCTTAAATGCCTGCAATAGATTGTTGTTCGCTAAACGATGGGAGTGCAACCACCCGTAATGAGTACATATACTTCTATTTATGATACTTGTTCAAAGAGGAGAGCCCTTCGCTCTGAAGTTGTTTATTAGCAAACACGAACTAAACAGTCACACCTCACCTACACCAAGTTTTTGAGAAGTGAACATGCGTCCTCTTGGACCCTCATGGGCATTCGTTGACTGTTGAACAGTAGTAAACGAACACTGCAAGAATGTTCCTCGATTTCCGTAAAGATCATCTTTCATCAGATGTGGAGTCGGAGCTCGGACATCAGACCATAGGCTACTCGCATACTTCATCAGTAGTAAACACCGCTAAACACCTCTCCACTTCAAAGGTCGCATGCATACCACCGATGTTCGATTTGACCCAGTTAGTTGGTCTCAGCAGCTGGTCTATTCTGCACCTCTTCCGGTGTATGATACCACTTTGGAAGCCATGCAGCGTTTACTCTTTACGGCTATAGACCTCCCTGAATTGTATAGACTTTATATTGACGGTGAGTAACAACGAACAGGCCTTGCCGCCGACTACCAAACTTCCCCGACCCCAGTTCACTCCTCTCAGCATTCTATTAATTTTTCTATTTGAACTTCACGCTTATGGAGCATGGTCGTGTCTTTCTGCCTCCCGTTTTCTGCCTAGACCTTTCCTGAACGTCGTCCAAGCTCCCTCGAGCTCTTCACCTTTCTTCTCCTACCTTCTTCAGAGACAAGAATGTTGACAGCCAGAAACCGATTCTCTGATCAACTGGAAGGCGTATATATCGACCGCACATCAACATGAATTGGGACTCTCCTGTGGTTGTATGGGTTGATGCACGACATGCTAACAGCATCGGGAGATTCATATCCCAGTCGCCTCATTAGGCCGCGAGTCTCTCCTTAGTCGTTCGGATGGTGCATGCGGTTCGGCCGTTTGTTTGCGGGTTAGGGTGTCGTCTTTAGTGACTTGATTTACATCTGCTGCAAGCAACTCCTGAACTCTTGACTCTCAAAGCACGGCTCCTGACCAGTAGGGATAATTTTTGGTACCCCTGTTCCGCCACGGTAGACTGGTGGAAATCGGCTCATCTAACACTTTTCGTTTGTCAGCACATGCTCCACCAGGCTGCAGCTTCAAAACAGAGGCAGTTTGTACTGGAACCAGTAACTCTTAATGCGGTCGGGAAAAGTGTATGATAACCTTGTTCTTGTGAAGAGTTTCAATGCTCAAGTCAGTTGATAGACGAAAGGGAAATACATCTAGTAGATCAGTTTAGTTTCGATATTCACTGCAAAGTTTTGAAAAGTCTTACAGGGATATGCTGAGAATCGTCTGTTCCTTGCAAAAAAGAGCCTTTCAACAAAAGCGCTCCCATCAGAACACTGGAAGTCAGAATAATCGTAAATCAGTTGCATATTCAGTCGGACCACGTAGCAACTCGCTACCGGTAGGGATCGGCAGTTCAAGATTATCGCTCACTCTATGCACGTCTTTTAATTCTGATCGCGCAGTCATGTGGACAGAAAATCAATTTACTCTCCTTCTAGGTCGCACAGGCGACTAAGGGCCATTAACGTGATCCCCCAATAGGCCTTTTATAAAAAACTATCACACTACGCTGACTGGAAAGTTGTTGCTCTCAAAATGTTCATGTACATTAAGAGGGGCTCTGAATATGGTCGTCTGTCAGAGTTCTCTGACACATCCGAACAGATATTGTCATAATTAGCCATTTCTATTGAGACTATAAAGACCGTGATAGCTACAGTGAGCATAATAACGCACGCAGAACAGCGAAAGACAAATACTAGAGTCTTGATCACGACGGAGTGGTGATGAGCAAGGGCAGTCATCGATTTCAAATAAAGTAGCGGGATTTTGAAAACCCTCGTTGAAAAACATACAGAAGCATAAAACAGGCTGTCTCCACTGCAATTCTACTTTGCAAGAAATAATGAACACAAAGGTGTTATTAGGCTGGTAATTGTTGATTCTAAAATTATCTAAAGATCTTACGAGAATGGATCGCCAAGAGGATCAGGTTTATGGGAAGCAAGCTGGGTTTAGTCCGGGTTGATGATACACTCGGTGCGTCTTCAATTTACGCATTAACATCGCCATAGCTACAAAAAACTAACTGCTATCGTGCTTATTGACTTTAAGGCCATGTTGCATTCTGCTAGATACTAAAATCGCTTCGAAAATTTCTATTACTTCCAAAGAGGGATTTACGCTTACAAGTTTGTGGCTATCGCACCTAATTTTACGGGATCCAGGGTATGCAAGTGTGGCTGGTCCACTACTCTTTCTTTTTAGCTTCGTTTTCGATGTTCCATTCGAATATTCCTAATATGTCCCTCACAGTACCAGTGTGGAAACGTTCTCAGTCCTTCACTGGTGTTATACTTTTCTTGGGTCTAGTCCCTTGGAAACGCAAATCCTTCTAGCTAGTCTAACATTTTCGGTTTGACGAAACCGGAAACTCGTGCCAGCATACTGTGTGAGAGAGAGAACGTACAAAGCTAATCTACCGTCTCCGTTACACTCAAGTTCACCAACGAGACGTACCACACGCATCAGTTTATTCAAGTGTATCTTATTTTAATACTGAACAAATAAGATGCGATAAAAAAGCCCGCCAGCTGAGCCACATAAAAGGCCGAAATAATCGTGCTCATTCTTATGAAAAACAAAATAAATGTGTGTCTTGTTTCACAATCTAGAAGTAAGTTAGGCTAAAAGCAGACGACAAAATACCATAAATCAGAGCAGAAACACACCTTGATCGTTATCAGTATTAGTTTGGATTTGAACTCGCCTTGTAATTTATTGAGAAGAGAGTATCAGACTTTTGTAGACGCCAATTTTTACCAGAGAATGACACTGAACTCGTCTTTCATTAGCAAATGACGAGTGAAATTGTTGAATGAACATGCTTTGTATGACATGCTTTCGCATGCTAGTAGGCATAACTCCCTATCACCACGCAGTTGCCATCGTTGGCCGAAGTTCGCTGAACTATGAAGTCTCTGCACCATCGCTAAAAGTTTCTATGGACATTATTTTCATCTTTTATCAGAGATAGCCAACATGTTTGGCGATAAGAACAAGGACAGGTACAAAATGTAAAAACATGTGCCTAGTTCGGCCGTTTTCTCCACTGCATGCGTTTCGAACATGACAACATTTTCTACTTTTTGTGCAGGAGATAAGAGTCACAGATGGAGTTTCCTTAACTCGGCTTTTCAACTTACTCGAAGACTCGTATGACGTGTTTGATCGGGGGGAATTCAACGAAGAGATCACTAGTTTGTTAACAACCGCCCGCGCCCTCTGGAGACCTGCATTTCTGGGTAAATATTCGGTTTCTTGATTTATTTGTATTGACAAAAATGTAGATGAGCTGGATGATGCGCCATTTGCTTTGCGACGAAGTGAGATTGCCCATTACATCAGCATTATAGAGACCCTACAGGTAAGTCAACGGAAACGATATGTGTCTACCCAGCCATTTTGATACACTTTTAGTTACTGTCCGTTAATTGTAAACTCTTCCATAAGTAGGCGAGATTGTTTCTAGAAGAATCCATTTGTCGATAAGGGAGGTTACAATGTGCGTCTCTGTTATTTTATTGGGTAATAAGATGAGATTCTATCACATTAGGGGAGGATAGAGAGAACCGAAGTGGCTAGAGATAATACCAGCGAATTCTCTATACGTTGGTGAGATTCGTGATCGAGCACTAATAGAGAACACCGAATGAAGCAGAAATGTTCCTCGGCATGGATTGTTTCTTGGGATAGGTGGCCAAGTCCCAAGTTGTGGTGCGCTGGCATCATTAAGTTTTGTACTTAACCTGACGTCTCAAATGAATTTTGTAGGTCTCTCTGATGAGTGTCCCAGTTTCATATGTGATTGTGAAATTATGTGGCGTTTATCAGTATGAACATAGAACATACCGCACGACGGTCACTATATTCTCTAACAAAATAAGTGAAACTGCTAATTTTGGTGAATCGGTTGATCATACGTTGTTCCACCTTACGTTCAATGCTAATCACCCTTGATTGGCATTGCAACATGTTTCGAACGCATGACATTGTGTTGATATACTTGTAGTAGGCCCAGTTTACCAGTCATGATTTCCAGTGACCGACGAATGAGTGATGGACTGACTAGACTCATGTTCTGGTCGTAGTCAGTCAACGTCAGTGTCTAGCTCATATAATGGTCTATTGCATCTGTCCATTTGGTTTCTGTGGCCTGTTTTCGGCTCCTCCTAGTACCAGTCCACCACAGTAGAGTTTATTGCATGTGGTATACGGATGATTTCAAAAAAATCCATTCTACCCACTTCATCATCATCACCATCATAGAGAGCAATATATGCTGAGAGATTAATATATACGTGCTCTTAACTGTCATGCAGCTGCAATGGAAGTAGGCTTTAGTCAAGGGTAGAAAAGAAAATTGAAGTACGGCAGAATCTCCATGACCCTCAGTAAAACTATCAAAAACAAGGTGCCTACATCTTCGGATGACAGTGAAACAATCACATCTGATTATCATTTTGACTTGAGACACCACCAACTGGATTAATCCATAGTATTCTGGAATCTTTGCGCAGCGACAGAAAAACTCTAGCTAAGCAGTTCGGCTGAAAAAAATAAAACGATGCTCGCCAATGAGATCGGTTGTGTACTGGGTTTCCAACCACGTGCAAGCAGAGTCAAGCAGGTCCCAGCCAGGAAGGCGCGAACGTCCCACAGCGCTTAGTTTGACGAGAAACGCCCCTATTTAGCATTGACAAGTCACCACTTTTCCCTCGTGAGCCATCTGCCAATGAGGAATTGCAGTTGGAGTCAATGCTGTCGTTGGTAAGAGGCAGTTTGGCCTGCGAAATCGTCCCAACAACTCTAACCTGGTTTATTACCATGTGTTCACTTACGTGCCACCTTACAGTGACCACACTGCAGCCTGCTAACCCATCCTACACCATGAAGGCACAAGTGATCGAACGTTTGAATACGTCCGATATCCTAATAGTGGAGGGATCATGTTTCACAACCGCACACCAATACCACCCTTAGAGTTGCCTTGCACACACGGCCTTTTAGCTTCAGGGGGTTCGTTTCCAACGCCATAAATTACTCAAGTGTGCTGCTCGCGCCTTCATAACACGTGCATACACTTCCTGCACTGTACTGACGACTTATGTGCCTGTCCAGGTCAGCAAACTCATTTTCTCTCTCTCGGAGGCTTCAGGGAGACGAAAGTAAACTTGAAATTCTGGGTAAACACTCTGTGCTATGAGGGTATAAAACGCACGGCAAAACATAGAATCGCACCCGGAATTCTTTTAAAAAGTAATTTGCGCAGTACAGAATTGCTCAAAACATTATTTAACAGACTAACCCAGGTAGGTGTTTATTGACCTCCATCTCGAGTACCAGCTTGTTGCTTTTGGACTGCTTTTGTATAGGTACATATGTGTATAAACCTTACAACATCCACACTCAGAGAAAATATACATTCCTCATTCCAGGCACATATGCGTAGCTTAACAGCAATATATCCCAGATTTACAACCGAGGTGGACAGCGACTGGATGGAAAACCGAGTGATCCTAGAAACACGCCGTCTTGTTTTGGCCATCAATACCATCCAGTAAGTCGACTCAATATCAATTGTGTGGTAAGTGGCAAGGCACAATCGAATCACATATAGAGGATGATGATGATACCCGAACCCTGCTCGGACACATATCACAGCCAGAAACTGAGACCGTCTTGGCCAACAAACTCACCTGATATTTCCATCCCCCTATAAGAACAACGCGAGTCCATGGATTTTGACCACGCAAAACAGTAAGAACCCGTCTCAGGGTCACACGATCCCACTTTAACCCAAAAATAGTGTGCAGTGAAAATCTTCGTTCGAAGCCGTATTGAAATTCTCTGAAGCATAGTTACCTTTCTTAACCTCTTACGGCATTTCGGCCCTCTAAATTCTTCGAATTCCGTTTATTTCGGGTGTAGACTTTTGGTGCTATGGGTTGAAATTGCTAATTACCTTTGTCACCACTTACTTCATAAAACGGTCTGGATATTGTCAGTGGATGTGTTCGCCTGCTCAGATTTGATTCAGGTCTGTATAAATTACAGTGATGGTGAAGTGCTAACAAACTCTTCGTGACCACTTGTTCTTTTTGAAAGTCATAAAATAAAGAATTCAGACTACACGTTTTCATCTGGACTTCATGTTGATCACACCCATTCTTGTTGCAAGTTATGACTTTATCCCTTTATTCTCTTTCACCTTACCAGCCTATTTCGCACACGGCGCTATTTTCTCTGCTCGTCGTAGCTGCCCGTAAATTGTGCTGATCAAACCGGAAAACATTTCATCCTACAAAATGGAAACTTTTTATTCGAAGCACATATCACCAAACATGATTCCACCGTCTGTGTGGATTGTACGGACGTTTCAGCAATCGACCATTGGTCATGCTGGTAGGTCAGGCTAAACTCAAAAAGAAAATAATGAACGTTCAAGTGTCCATACTTCGATACCGAAGACATTGTAAATGGCCACTCAGATTCCAGTCTCAAAGAAAATCGTTTCGCAACACAATAATATTGTGAATGAAAATCGGTACTATCCTAAAAAGCGGGTGCGCGTCACTAAACTGAGTGAAACTGTGTAGCCAACGTCAATAGTAAGGCGGTGCTCAGCCCGTACAGCGGAGTTACAGTCAAACGTGCGATGACTGAGAGATTGTCAAAATATTTTTCTGAAAACACGCACGAACTGATTTTGAACGCTACTTTGCTGGACCGTGGATTTTTTAAACAGTGAAAAACATGCCTTATTCGGAGTGTCCTTATCCCAAGAGACACTTACAAAAGCACTATTAACAGATGGTTGTTCAATCAGCCTGTTCGTTTGTTCAAGGCCTCCCAAACGTTGTTTGATCTACCGGAATTAGAAGCGTCAGGGCTTTAGTCTGGCAAAAGAGCTGATCGATTAAAAACAAGCATGAGTGTGGCAGATGAAGGCTAACCAATCGACTGTTCGGATCATCTCAGTAGAGGCAAACTGATAAAAGTAATTTACAAGATGAGTCACTCATTTTGTTTCCACGCACTTGGGCAACAGTGTTTTCTTTGGGAAGCTATCCCCAAGTTTAAAAAAGCGTTACTAGAGAATTTCTTGTACACATCGAAAGGACACCTTTTTTTAGTGTGTAATGATCAACAGTTCGACGAACTCCGTGGTTATCAACAAAAAATTAGAGAGTACAGGAGATTTTCCTCCCCAGTCTCGACCAAGTTCTTAAAAAATACTGTCACTGAAAGACCGTCAGACTTCTCTAATACACAAAGTTTCGATTCATGGGACGATCCAGTGCAAGCATCAATATCATTTTGAACATCTTGGATATTCACCGTAAGAATGTAAATGAAGTTTAAGTGAATCAAATGTTTAAGGTTACCGAATGCCTAATCCATGATAACTGTTTCGATTTTTTCTCAGTGAGCTGGCCAATACAGATCTCTATCGAGTACGCCATATACACGAAGAGTTACACAAACTCAGAATGGCTCATTGGGAATACGTTCAACCTACAGCGTCTACCACCACAGAAACGGATGTTTTGGAAACCACGCCTTCGTCCACCGTCGACTCCAGCTTAAGAGATACGGAAATTAGCAGTACAGCATCGGAGAAACGGGAGTATTTATATCAAAGGCATCTTCTCATGAAAGAAACTTCCATTCAACAATCAGAGTGGGAGAAGAGGGAATATCTGAGGAAACGCCTACGAAGGAACCAGGTCGATATACAGAAGGTGATGGATATCACTGAGGCATTGAAGTCACCAAGAGAACGAATATACAGAACAACAAAAAACATCGAAATGGATGAAAGGACGCAAAGGTACACCGTGGTATATTTGGAAGTGAACCCCACAGAAGAACCGGAAAAATTAGATGCCGCCACCGAAGTAAAAGCAGAAACCACAATACCCACCGCCATAGTTGAGAAAGAAACACCACAGAGAAAAACAAAAACAACAGCAGTACAAGCAGCAACACAGAAAACGATAACCCTGCAGAAGCCAGATTCAAAGCCCGAAGAAAAACAAACCGCCCACAAAAACGTCGCAACGGAAGAAAAACAAACCAAAGACACCGGCACAATGCATCAAACCAAACGAAAGGAAACAACCAATCAAACACAAACTGACACATATATAGAACCCGACATCAAGCAATCAGAAAAAATGGAATACACTCCAAAAATTCAAGAAGCAACATCACAAAAGATGACACCAAGCGCCATACAAACAAAAGCAACCGGATTAAGCATGAAACAAATCACAATTTGTTACGAAAACCAAACAATACCAACATTAACGATTGAACAAAAAACCACAAAATATATCCCATCGATGTGCAGCGCAAGCGCATTCTACGCCGAGTCCAAACACATCGCACACGCCGCCACGCAACATCTGATAACAGCACAGCAACCACCAATATTGCAAATACACAGGGAACCTACGAAGAGAGCTGCACTCGGGCCAAAGGTGCAAATACAAACCGAAACACTCACACAAACGACACCGCATATAATAACGGCAAGCGCATTTACGCCGAGACCAAACACATCGCACACGCCGCCCCGCAACATCTGATAACAGCACAGCAACCACCAATATCGGAAATACACAGGGAACCTACGAAGAGAGCTGCACTCGGGCCAAAGGTGCAAATACAAACCGAAACAC
>NW_008752215.1:197328-201305 GCF_000715545.1 Opisthorchis viverrini | reverse complement strand
AATCGGTTCCAAGTATTTTTCACCTGGTTCAAGTACGGAAGTTGTTTCAGTCTAAATATCTCCTGAAAGTTATTGATCCTGGGGTACCAGTTATTCTCACTACCGATGCACCAAACTGCGGATAGAAGCATCACTCGCCCATGAATTTCTCGGTGGTATAATACATGTCCACAACTCAAACCAATTAGGGTAAAATTAAGAAAGAATCCTTGATTATCGTTTATACCATGAAGAAATAATCCCATAATATACTTGTGACAAACGACAGAAGCCCGCTAGTGATTTTCCTCTATGAAAGTATAATTCCAGTCTACACGGTCAACCGGCCTCAATACCTGCTAATACATTTCCGCAATACACGTTCGACCACCGATACAGTGATATGGAAGTGATTTCTCAGGCCGACGCGCTTTTCCCACAGTCATCATGGGCCCAGGGGTGCAGTCGTATCGGAAACATGATCCAGCCCATTCTCAGCTTTGCAATGATTCCTGAGACTCGATCAGAGTAAACAGTGTGTAATGGATTATCAACAGAACAGTCTAAAACAACCCCGTCTACCGGAACATCTCCGTTTGTTTTGACAACAAATTACAATGAACACGGTAGATGAGCGTTGCTCGCCTTCCAGAAGATTACCGGCCGAGGAACAATTCCGGCCCGGTCTCATTCAGGACACGCACGTTCGAACCAATGGATTTTCCCCGCTCGCCGCTCTGAGCATCACGGAGGCAATTGTGTTGGACAATACCACTCAGTTCGCGTCACGTGATTTGGTGTGGTGGATGTGACCCTCAGTCGACAAGTAAGCTGAACGATTCGCAGATGTGTTCGAACGCCCTCTGACAAAAGCAGTGAGAATGTGGACGTCGGATGCGTTCCCCCTGAACTCTCTATCTACGTTCAGCCCATTGTTTTTCCGGATGGTCACTGCCTTACTGACGCTCCGATCAACATACAGCTGAGACTGACACGCGATAGCATGCCACTGTCACGTAGACGTTTCCGACAAATATTGCCACAAACGGACGTTTCAGTCTGATGGCCGCGTTCTAGCCAGAAATTACAGACCTGATCGTAGTAAATAGATCGTTGAAGCCGTCTTGAAAACATTGCACAATGCACTTAAACGCGGTTGACACCTCAATCAGTTGAGACCCACACACTTTTCTACTGAGGCCAACGAGAAATATCCCCTGGCCTCGGGCTACATTCTTAATCGGTCACCATTCAGGGCTACCCTGCCTTCGATGCATACATGAAACAAGGTTACACCTAAGACCACTCTCTTCCAGGTTTAGAAAGCTGATCAGCTCGTTCAAAGTTCACTCAAGACGTCATTTTTATGAAAGGGCAGATGTCCGAGCATAGAGAAATATCAAGAAACTGGAGCAGTGACCCGAATTTGCCTTGAATGAGCCTCCGCCAGAACTGTGTGAGCCTCCGATCCAGAAGCATTGTCTTCATTGGACAGCTAACCAGAAGCTATCGATCTCTTTCCCGGATGTGTCACGTCAGCAACATTTGTAATCACCTAACAAGGTGGTCACAGAGTTCACCCGAGATTCCGCTGTTTATTGTGTTCCATGGCCACATGACACATATGGATCGTCTTATGCCTTGATAACAGTGGTATCTCACGCACCGAGACTGACCGGAATTTATTCACATGACTGTGATTCGGAGCTTCGATTCGAGGCACATCTGCGC
Source organism: Opisthorchis viverrini (assembly GCF_000715545.1). NCBI lineage: Eukaryota > Metazoa > Platyhelminthes > Trematoda > Opisthorchiida > Opisthorchiidae > Opisthorchis > Opisthorchis viverrini. The sequence goes on along the minus strand of NW_008752215.1, from coordinate 199,595 downwards.
AAGAGGATGATGACCTAACTCGGATCGAACCATAGCCACTAGGCTTGGTCGTCTCTAAGGCGAGTTCTACTCGGTTAAGGACATCACTGGATCTACCCAAAAGATTTTATCCCCTCGCTATTTGTCTACTCGGATGTCTGGTCCGTCGCTTGTGTCCTATCATCGCGCTGATGGCCAACATTCCCTAATTAAATCGGCAGAGTTGAGCCGAATGATCAGTTGGGACTGAATGCCTGAATGTGATGAGGCATACTGCTATCGGCGGATGAAGCACCCCGTGTCAGCAAGAGGCTGACTGAAATTCACGTGACAAAACGTAAACTCGGCTTTCTTCGTTCTTGGACGAACGGAAAAGTTCGGGAACGTATTGGAGGGACGACGATAACCCGCTCAACGCACAGTAGCTGTGTATGTTGATTCAGTGAGAGTGGTCTCTCACATCCACTACGATGTATGTGCACTCTTAATGACTCTCCCGACACACGGTATGATGAGTGCAGTTTCATCGAATCCGACTTCAACCCGTGTCACCAACTGTCAAATCGTCGACGACGTCAACCTTGAGATTGTTGGTCTGAAACAATGCGAGATCCATCAACGCCGTGAACAGCAGAGGTACAACGATAAGAGAAGGTGCCCACAGAACACCAATTTCGAGTCGTGCGAAAATGGCAGCCTTATGATTTGGTTGCAGTGAACTCATGCCAACAAAAAGTCGATCCATCCGATTCCGGATGAGGCCAGAATCCAGAAGGTCAACCTTTATCCGGCAATTATTGTGGTCAAAGGCTAACCGAGAGAGAGATAAAGAGAGGGAAAATAATCGGGAGATCTGCGAGGAATAAGTTGCCGTTTCGGGACGCGAAATTCTTGAGAGCGGAATTAATAGAAAATTCAATACAATCAAGTTAGCATCGTTCGTTTGCTTTATGCTTCATTTCATGCAGCGTAACTTGAACGGCGAACAGAAAGGCACATTCAGTAAAATAAGGAGGAAGCATCTGAGGATAAGCACCACGCAAAAAAGAGTGCTTTAAAATGCACGCAATAGGAGCAATTCGAAAGTGTTTCATTTCTTCGGTGCTGCTAGCGCGAAACCCAGGTCCTCATACTCCATGTCGTACACGGTGTAGTACTTGTTCAGAAACGGTCGACCAAGAAGTATATGAGGGAAGTTTCCTTCCGGTGCTTCAGTAAACACACTCTGACACGTCCATTTTCCGTTCTTTTTGACCTGCCGAAATGGGAATGAGGTTGACGAAAGCATGTGTCATTGAAATTAGTCTACAGTTCATTACTGTGTTCATTTGATCGACATTGTTTTATTGCATATTTATTCTCTGATGAAATCAGATGCAAAGTAGTGGTTTACACCTTGCAAACTCATGCACGATTGCACCAGTGACCAGTCTAAACTGGCCACTGTATGGTGGGAATATGGCACCGAGAACATGTTCACCTATTCAGACGCGAAAAATGAGATGCGTAGTGAGTTGAAGGCAACACGCTCGCGTCGCATGTCGCAGGTGCGCAGCTCAAATCCAGACAAGACCAAGACTGGGCACTGATAATGAGCTTTACCAAGTGAAGAACTCGAGTCCGTTCCTCTCTCGTCTGGTCCGAATGGTTGCAATCAATGCTGAAGTTGTTAACACCCGAAAAGTGCATGTGTTTTCAAGAAAGCTGTCAAAGAAGGGAGATATGCAAACGACCACTCACGTACCGATCTAATGTAGTACCTCGGCTCCATAGATAACGTGAACTCGCCAACCTCAAAGTGAACGATCGGTTTCTTGGGAATGTTTGAACAATCGACCAAGTAGAATCTGCCGTCGAACCCAATCGGTTGAAGTACGTGGTTGATCTTACTGAGTACGCTTTTTGGAACCCAGATTTTCGTGGCGCCGCTATCCACAGCCACGAGATAGGACGACGCCTCGCTCTCTCCGTCATCAATGCGAACTCTGCAAAGAAACGAATATCGTCTCAGCACAAGATACGATGGTCCTACAACCACGAATATTATCAGGTCAACGATCTCATTGGAAAACGGATGACACACTAGTCCATAACTCTCACCGATTAAGTGATCAACTAGTATCAAGGTAACTACGTAAGCTTGTGATTACCGGTATAACTCTGCTTATAAAATCAACCCCTTCAACTGTCAGAGAGGTATGAAAGAAATCGTGAAACTTTGGGTGCTCTCGGTGCTACACACCTTCTAGGAATGGGACCGCGTGTTCCCCACTGCGCCTCGTTCGAGA
>NW_008752215.1:193365-196552 GCF_000715545.1 Opisthorchis viverrini | reverse complement strand
GGAGTACAGTCCGTCGTGCACACCACCAAGTAGCAACGAGCCAGCCAACGGGTCTTGCGTGTCTCTTCAAACGCGCACAGAATGAAAAACAAACAAACAGTGAGTACCAGTGAACATCTAACAACAAAACAGTGCGCCACGAACTCGCGAGTGCTCACGTGTACTTACGGATTGATCCATATGGAAAATATACGCTCGTCTATGATCTCCGCTTCGAATAACTGATTGAGAAACGACGCTTTCCCCGGGACCGCACAAAGACCAACTATCCCGTCGAACCTCATTATCGGTGGACAGGACTGAGATAGTTCGACCCCGTTGGCAAAGCTGATATGTATGTTCTGATTTCCCAACTGTAACAAAACGGTCAACAGTCGAGTGAGGAACAAGTCAGGTCGAATTTCCTGGTGTGTCTAGTTAGCCAAACGACTCACCTTCACAACATCGTTCACAACGATTCCAGTAATGCGACAATTCGCATATTCCATCGTCTGATAATCCTCCTCGACTTCAGCGGATTCGGAGCTCTCGTGGTCATAGGCTTGGTCTGTGAACTCTGTCTCCGAATCGACTGATCGAACCCATGTGCTACAGGAGCCGGTGTCGAACAGCATTTTGAATTGTTGTGTTGGAGTGCCGAAAGACAACGGTCCACAATAGTGCCTTCCACACGATCTCCACAGGGGTATTCTATGATCAACAACGAGGTTGTTGTGAATAAAAAGTTTAGTGCAACTCACTCTATGCTTGCCCGAGCAACAGACCAGATGAACGCGGAGAAACATGACACTAGGATGAGCCACATACTTTAGTTGCGAGGCGCCAAACTCTGTGTGCATGAGATGGACCTTTTATAGCACTGAAACGCGCAGGTTACGTGCGTGCGTGTCGATTAATTATGGATGTGTTTATCCCGCAATAGTTTCACAAGCTGACCTCTATCTCGATACTAAATTAAGCGTGTGAAATCGGTTCATTCAGATAGTTGTAAGGCCCACTCGCCTTTTTGTGTTTACAACTATCTGAATGTATTGAGTCCACATCCGTCACGAAGAGACTGGACCTTATCGTGGTGTGGCGGTTTGTGTACCTCGGAGACCCATTGAGCTATACTGGATGATGTCCGTGACATTGCATATCCTATTGATGTTCAGCGCTCTTCAACACACGTCAGAACTGCGGAACTCGAGCGAAAAGGAGAGAATCAGATAGGAAATGGGAAAAGAGACTGGACCTTATCGTGGTGTGGCGGTTTGTGTACCTCGGAGACCCATTGAGCTATACTGGGGGTGTCCGCGCGACACTCGCAGAGTCTCTCATACCAGGTTGGTCAATGTTAAGAGGTCTGACGAACACAGTCTCCTGGCCCTCCAGGTTAGGGGTTGGAACATGTATGGCGACGTGTTCCGTAAAAAATGGTAATGTACTTGCATTTCCAGTCGAACGCAGCTGCCTTGCGGTTAGGCTTTTGAGCCAAAGACTTTGGTTGAGGACCCTAATCGTCCTCCTGTCTAGGTGTGGGCACCCTGGCTGTATCGCAGCCCTCGTACAACCATGGCATACAACCATGATGATGATGATAAATCCACACATCAAATTTAATATGGAGACAGAGTCAACCTCGGGTACACTGGGTTATTAGACATGATGACACATAATGTCCGAGGAAAACTAAAGACCACGGTTTAGGAGAAGCCAACCGACACTGGGGCCGTTTTAAACCACTCATCTTCACACCTGAAGTCGGTATTCGTTAGTATTGCCTCATCAATGTTTAGGCGTGTGAGGACCTGGTGAACAGAAGAAACTGATCCGACGGCAGCCCTGACTGAAGTAAAGAACAAACTTTGGGTTAGTGGATATCCAGCTAGCTTGATTAGGCGTCAATTGCGAATGATGTAGGTGCCGTTAGCGAAATCCAACAGGGAATGGATCGGGACTGCTGTTATTTCATATAAACCAGGGACACTGGAGGTAATTCGGAGAAATCTAAACATGGCTATCATAGCTTTCCAGAGGGGAAACACTCTGCGCTCTTCACTGGTGCAATCGAAGAATCGCCTCCCGGCAAACAGAACCAGAGACTGTCAGCAAAACTAAGTGTGACGACTGCACCAAGGTTTCGAGGACAAAATCTTATCTCTTATGTAGGTGAAATACCGTTTTGGCCCAACCAGGGGTCAGTCACCTAAAGAAATCCAAGTTCGGCACGTCGTGGCCATCAGTTGAAGGAAGAACCTACACAATATCGGTCCGGTGTTATTCGTCTGCTTCAGTGGTTTGGAAGTCAAAGGAGCTTTAACGCCGTCTTGATTCAAAAATGAAAGGTGGATCCAGCACTTTTCTAAATTTGCGTTCAAACGGGAAATCAGGTTGGTCTTAATGCGGGAATTATGCCTACCTGGACCGAACTTAGTAGTGCCCAGCTAACAGAATCCAGGATGTATCTAGCGGGTTGGCTAGAGTGCGAATTTACAGACAAAAATATCTGTGGTTCGAAACCGGCCACTGCAACTCAAATTCTTCTGTCAAGCAAATTGGCAGTATCTCAGCTCTCGTGCGTCTTCCGGGTAACATGGTAGCCAGACACCGAAAGGGTGTTGCAGCTGAACGATTTATCCAACTTGTTCGCAGCCCATACAAGGGAGACAAAACATCCAATCACGTGACCACCTGGTGGTCACCCAGTAAAATTTTAACATCTCAGCGAGAATGATTTTTGATTTGCGAGTCATTTAAGCCGCGGGAGCTTTAGAGTTCGGCACGGATCGCAGATTTCTTACTGCGACGACCTTCAGCTAACATGCATCGAAACATTTGCTGACAGCGTACGTCTTTCTCATTACAATAGGTGAGAGTAGTGTGCAGAAGACCAGCCGACATGACTCGAATCATGGCATCTGCAAACAAAACCTCTCGATAGGTAGAAAGAGGCTAAACCTCAGAAGTCCCTCTTGTTACACAATTTATACCATGTATCTATGAATAATGGGAAAGTTTCCCAGTCGTTACTAATATTCAGGAAGCTCTTTCAAGCACTGGCATACGTGAATGCGGTGTGGAGAAAAGTACTGGATACGACACACGCATTGTTTTTTCAGCTCCAGGGTGTCATATTTCTAGAAAGAGGCCGAATCTCGCGGTTCCGCTCGTTCGCGTTTGTGTCAGGTTCATCCGGAAGAGGGCT
>NW_008752215.1:187711-188283 GCF_000715545.1 Opisthorchis viverrini | reverse complement strand
CATCAATCGAGGTGACATCGTCAGTGCGGTGACGATCAGAGTTGGCATCACTTACAGGCCACATCATCCTCCATTACATCGCTTCTCAACCCTGGCAAATATGCACTGTATCATGTGTTTTGGAGCATTCAGCGTGCTCTATCTCGGGGAATTTGTCACAAAACTTTCGTCTCAAGTCACGAGGTGTCACAGGCAGTATGACACCTCGGAATGATTATGGTTGATCCCCACTAAGTCTCTTCTTCATCCGATTTTATTAGATTCTTCGCGATAAAGCTTTCAAATGCGCTATGGTTATAAGTCCCCGAGGCTTCTCAATGGTCATTCCGACCATCAAGGAGGCTGCAACATTCTGGAGTATGGGATACTGCCACTGTATTTGCACCAACCTCCTCTGATCTACCTGAACGTTGAGGATCCTGGCGTCAGTCATGAGCTCTGAAGTTACGTCTGCAGTCTACTGTCTCAAAAGTCCTGGCGGTTCTTACTCCCTGGTGCGTGTGGGATTGTGAAGTCACTCTTTTGTAGTCAGCTAAATGCTTCTAAATGCTTCTTTTGACTGGAGTTCCACT
>NW_008752215.1:186156-187701 GCF_000715545.1 Opisthorchis viverrini | reverse complement strand
GAATCTAACCCTGAAAGACTGCCGTACTGTCATTCGAGGGCTGGGCGAACACGTGATCTAAGTGATTCGCCATCTGGTCGATATAGATCAAATCAGATCAGATCACACTCACGCTAATAAAGACAAACACTTTCTTCGTTAAAATAAACAAGGAATGTGGAGAGATCAGAGGAAAGCGAATCCAATACACGAATAAATATCTGATTTAAGGGCTGTACAGTTTTCACCCTTCTATTCACATTTTGTTGATCTTGATTAGCAGAAGGAATGTTTAGACGGTGAGATGTCTTCTAGTGAGAGACTAGAGATCTGGAAACACATCCTGGTTGCCGAAAGATGCGGTTTCAGTCACACTAGTTTGTTTAATTTACTTCGTCAACGCTGTCTTTGATTCAAGGAGGTTCTCGGATCATACGATAGTCCGTGCACTTTGGCCAAAAAGGAAGGTTTCCTGGAGTGATATTGGAAGGTGAAAAACTGGGCGAACGTATGTTTTCAGTCATTCGTCTTGTGGACGATGCAGGTTGTTAAAAGGGTTACACTTATGTTCTACTTGAACCCAAATTGGGCATTCCTCAACAAATTCACTCAGTTACATATCAACTGGGTTTTCACCGGATGACCCCCAAGAAGGACGAAGCGGCCGTGGGATCTCCAAGGGTTTTCAGCAAACTTGTGAGTAGTTTCCGTTATAAAAATATACTGCGAATATCGTACCAACTGAAAGATGAGGCGGGCTGTGTGCAGCACATTCAGTTGAAGAATATCATAAACGAGAGTTTCATTTGAGTCTGCCGTGAAAAACAAATAGTTAGAAAGTGGCTAAACCTCAGAAGTTCCTCTTGTTACACACTATACCATGTATCTATGAATAACGGGAAAGTTTCCCACTCTTTTAAGCACTGACATACATGGAGGCGGTATGAGAAAAAGTCCCGGATTCGTCACAGGCATTGACTTTCAGCTCCAGGGCGTCAAATATCTAGAAAGAGGCCGACCACTGCGGTTCCGTACCAACAAACCATGCATCAACGCTCTTCTATCGCTTGTTTGATAGATGTACACCGTTCCAAATTCCAAATAGTTCATCGACACTTTTTTGGATGAGGTTCCAAATACGGCTATTTGGCCGCTGTTCCTGTCCAAAAGGATCAAACTTATGTAAACGGTGCGTGAATTTTGGGTAGCCATCTCGATAGCATACTTCTCGAAGCGCGTTTCTGAGCCATGTATCTTGAATCACGGGAAAGTTTCCCACTCTTTTAAGCACTGACATACATGGAGGCGGTATGAGAAAAAGTCCCGGATTCGTCACAGGCATTGACTTTCAGCTCCAGGGCGTCAAATATCTAGAAAGAGGCCGACCACTGCGGTTCCGTACCAACAAACCATGCATCAACGCTCTTCTATCGCTTGTTTGATAGATGTACACCGTTCCAAATTCCAAATAGTTCATCGACACTTTTTTGGATGAGGTTCCAAATACGGCTATTTGGCCGCTGTTCCTGTCCAAAAGGATCAAACTTATGTAAACGGTGCGTGAAT
>NW_008752215.1:185560-186146 GCF_000715545.1 Opisthorchis viverrini | reverse complement strand
GTGTCCCCGCTTCTCGGTAAATCATTGAATTGGACCGCTCGAATAGTGGGGACACACTGCAGGAGTGGCTTCCGTGAGTATAAGCCACTGATAAGCCACTACTGAATGGTTCCGCATTTCGGATCATGTCTGATAAGCAGAACAGGCGAAAAGTGTTGTCTGACCGTTACCATTGGTCCACCGAATAAACAGCCATAGGTGTAAACTTTCTGACTAATTGGCTTTACGGTACTAATCAACCACCGCGTTAATTTGTTTCTGAGAACTACTCACAGGAATTCCGAAAACTCTCGCCCATCTTGGGGCTTATAATCCTGGGAACTCTGTCTACTTGATGTTCCCCAGCAAGGTCAAAACCTGTCGTGGAGAGTCGAAAAGTGTTCAGCAAACATATGAATTGTTTCCTTTATGAAGATATATTGTAATATCTCGAATATCCTACCAAATGAAATATGAGGCCGCACTTGTACAATCCGTTATGTTCGAGACAATCATAAACAGGATATACAACTCGATTTAACCGCGTCTCCCGTTGAATTCAAATAGGCGCGCAAATGAAGGTGTTGGGTTTTCACTCTAATCGATT
>NW_008752215.1:177705-180641 GCF_000715545.1 Opisthorchis viverrini | reverse complement strand
ATTTCGTGCAAATTGAACTCAAGTATAATGCCAGTTTGACGGAACTTTGGGGACTGTGCCTACTCGATCAACCCCAAGAAGGACGAAACCGTTCGTGGGCTGTCGGAAAACATTTCAGTAACCTTATGAGTAGTGTATTACGTCCAGACTTGGGAGTTTTCTTCGAGTCAGTTCGTGGATCGATCATCCGGTCTTCCGAAGAAAAAATTTTCCCCCTAGGACAGAAATGTTTCAAGGTAAAATTCAGTTATTTTTAGCGTGATTTTTCATGGACCGAAAACACCGCTGTGCTACATACACTCTCCTCGACTTCAAAACGTTTTCTGAAAGGTGCCAGTCCGGTTTTTGTCCGCAGGACAAACTTCTTGCAGACTGCGTTGAATTTGTCCCTTATCTAGTCTAATCAGGCCCGCCAGCCGTGTAGACTATTCGTCAGTATCCTTTCGAATTGAATTCTCTTTCTCTTTATTGATTAACCAACATGTGCGTTGGTAGATGTGCATCGATTCTCCAGACATGTTGCCGCGGAATGCACTTTCGCAAATGGGCACGTGTTACGATTGTGCGAAAGTGCAAACTTCAAGTGCGCAACGTTCTTTCCTTTTAACGTTCTCGAAAATTCCGATTGGAATCAATCACAGGAATTAAATTTACCAGATCTTGATTACCACCAGTGAACGCACAGTTGGTCTCCAGGCTTCCTAATCTAGAAGTATGGGCGTGTTGGGATCATAAATGACCTTCAGAATCGATTGTTTGCATCACCACCATAAGGCGCTACGCACCCTCAACGATCGATGCTGGACTTTTGATAAACAGTGTAGATTTTATCGTTTGAATCGGAAACAAGGCAGCTCCACACAAACTTTTAATTCAAACGAAGGCTTAATAAAAGTGTCATTAATCCTAGGAAGTGGAGGAATGCGAGAAAAGTACGATGAGAACTATTCCCTCTCTCGAAGTTGGGAACTGAAAACANTGTCAAACCAAAGAAGAGAGAAGCAAACTTAAAAATGCAAGGCCACTGGACAGAGTCAGAGAGACCAAGAGGTCGTGGACAACAAAACAGCTTTACAGGAAGTGTGCTGAACTTCGGGCTGCAGAGTGGTTGATGAAATGTGTAGGTCCAGAGTGCATGCTTGGCGATGGCAACAACATTTGCTTTACAGTGTCTAAATCATGCTTCAGAAATAGTTAAAACACTGACCATCGGGGAACTGCTTGTGGCTGCTTTTTCAGTTTTCAGAGTCCTCAGAAGGACCTGGTAATTACTAGGTCATCGGGGTTGTCGAATTTCTGAGGTGGCGTAATGGAGTCGGCCAAGGCCCAGTGCAAACATACGTGGCTCATATAAAATCAAAGATAAATCTTAGTCTCCTTAAAAATCGATAACAAGGAAGTTCAACTATCTGTTAAATGTGTTGTTCTGGTTAATTGTCACGTGAGCATGTTGATCAACGATCTGGTCACGTGAACCACTGTCTTGCTTCGATGTACTATCGCAAACGGGAGCGTATTGCGATGAATTTGGCAGTAATTGAAATTCCTGATAGAAGCAAAGTTCGTGTGTTCAATTTTGTTTACTCTTCTGAGAGAAAGATAACCCTATCTGACACCATCATGCGTCGGGTCACGTGACTACTGTCCTGTATTGGAAGATGTCAACACACACAGCCTTATTGACCCATTCAGCGGTTTGTAATGTTTAGCATCAGCGATGTCTGTCAGTGGTGTTCTTTTCGATTTGCATAACGCCTAGCGTTTTTAAACCAAGCGATTGTTGGAAAAATTCATTTTTTAGTTGTAGATGGTTCCGAGATTGATAGAATGCACATTCACGTCACTCTCGTCCTCCTGCCTATGTGCAATCATTCTGGTGAGTCCATACCAAAGAGGAGAAGANGATGATGATGATGATAGTGACGATGATGATCCGATCCACCACCCTCAAACAAAGGAATCTTTTCTCAACATTAGCACTTTCCAGACCGTCGGCGAGATCCAGCGAGTCCTCAGCCTGTATCTGTCAGTCGTTCGAATCCAACGTGCCGGTCGATTTTGTAGCGAATTTGACATGGCTAGGAGTGGCCGTAACTCTACGCTAAGCATGCGAGTCATCGGAGATCCGTAACGCTCCGGTGTGGAACAACCATTTGCCTTCAAGTGTCTGGGTGTTTTTTCACTTGAGAAGCGGATCGAGGTAACGAGCTATTCCGGTTTCTAGCATACTGATAGGTTCCTCCTTATCAATAACCTCAACACCTGATCATTCATCCGGCCTCAGAGCGAAATCACTTTGCAACCACCGATCCGTTTTATCATCGAGTCAAGGATTGGATTCTCGCGTCCCATTTAGTTCTGGACTACTGATTGATAGCTCAGTAGTTCTGAAAATTCTACAAATTAGTTAAATGCAGGTTGACTCCCGAACGGCATTTCTTGAAAGAACGCACTATTCATAGGGCCGCTGAAAACTTTTCAACATCTTAAACTTTCAACTTTCAACTTTCTTTTGGCAGGCATCCAAATATCATGAGATTGTTTTTAAATGTCTGTTGATGCTGTGGCATGAGAACGCCTGAATTAGGCCTGTCAGACTAGGCTGTAAAGAGAAGACAGAAGATCGAAAACATGGCTACAGGGTCATTCGAACATACTGAGGGACTGGTGAGCGTATATATAGGCCATTCATAGTCGCTTATTTGTGCGTTCTTGTCCAACCAATGGCCACGTTCCCAAATTGACCTCTTTCACACCCGCTTCGCTGGTTGCATGTCACCATGCCATGTTTGATAGCCTTCCTTCAAGCACTCCCTATCCTAGTTCTCGGTCGACCAATGATAGCCTTTGCGACGCGTCGTCCTATGAACATGCACTTTGCCTAATAATCGAAAGGGTAGAGAATTAGCGAAATACACTCATTTGCAAACCAGTTT
>NW_008752215.1:142089-177230 GCF_000715545.1 Opisthorchis viverrini | reverse complement strand
CCACCATAAGGCGCTACGCACCCTCAACGATCGATGCTGGACTTTTGATAAATAGTGTAGATTTTATCGTTTGAATCGGAAACAAGGCAGCTCCACACAAACTTTTAATTCAAATGAAGGCTTACTAAAAGTGTTGTTAATCCTAGGAAGTGGAGGAACTCGAGAAAAGTACGATGAGAAATATTCCCTTTCTTGAAGTTAGAAACTGAAAACACAAAAGTTTTGGAGCAGAGCAACCTGTTCATGTTCCTCCGTGTACAAAATGTGTCAAACCAAAGAAAAGAGAAGCAAACTTAAAAATGCAAGGCCACCGGACAGAGTCGGAGAGACCAAGAGATCGTGGACAACAAAACAGCCTTACAGGAAGTGTGTTGAACTTCGGGCTGCAGAGTGGTTGATGAAACGTGGAGGTCCACAGTGCATGCTTGGCGATGGCAACAACATTTGCTTTACAGTGTCTAAATCATGCTTCAGAAATAGTTAAAACACTGACCATCGGGGAACTGCTTGTGGCTGTTTTTTTTCAGTTTTCAGAGTCCTCACCACGGACTTGATAATTACTAGGTCACCGGGTTGTCGATTTTCTGAGATAACACAATGAATTCGGCCAAGGCCCCGTCCAAACATAGGTGGGCCAGATTGAATCAAGTATCGATCTCAGTCTCTCTAAAATCAATAACAAGGGAGTTCAATTGTTTGCCCAACGTGATGTTCAGGTTAATTGTCACGTGAGCATATGGATCAACGATCTGATCCCGTGAACCACTGTCTCACTTCGATGTACTATCGAAAACAGGAGCCTATTGCGATGGATTTTCGGTTAAAGCAAAGTTTGTGTATTCAATTTTGTTTACATTTCTGAGTGAAAGATAACCCTATCTGACAGCATCCTGCGTCAGGTCACGTGAATACTGTCCTGTACTGGAAAATGTCAACACACACAGCCTTATTGACCTATTCAGCGGCTTGTAGTGTTTAGCATCAGCGATGTCTGTCAGTGGTGTTCTTTTCGATTTGCAAAAGGCCTGGCGTTTTTGAAACCAAGCGATTGTTGGAAAAATTCATTTTTTTAGTTGTAGATGGTTCCGAGATTGGTAGAATGCACTTTCACGTCACTCTCGTCCTCCTGCCTCGGTGCAATCATTCTGGTGAGTCCATACCAAAGAGGAGAAGAACTGGACTCGGGTCCCAATCTTATTAGAGCTCATTACCAATGTCATGGTTTGAACTCCAGACATCCGAAATGCCAGGCGAGCGTGTTACCGCTACTCCAACAGAGCACACAGGACGCGTCAGAATTTTCACGTCTGAACAGGAGAAATCCTCGCCGTTGAGTGATGGGAATGGTAAGCCTCGAACGAGACCTCCATGCCCCCATCCAGTAGTAATCGTTATGTCGATCGACTGGCCCGCCTGTCAGGATTCCCACTCCACCGACGCTTGAGATCTACTGGACACTTGTTCGTTTTACTTGTGGGTGGTGGTGGGATTTGTAGAATGCAGGCTCATTTTTTGGCTTTTTCAAATTAAAAATGCCCGTTAGGGTGAAGCGCCTTAACAACGCACCGTTTACAGGTCAGTTAGGTTTTGATCGGAGAGTCAACTGAATCTCAGTTGGATTTACCCCTTGTTCAACAGCATTTGCAGCAAAAATGCCAGCTCAAGATCAGTTGACACAAGAATCTATACATATCAGTACATTTTCTTGAAGAATACTACTCACACGTTCGCTAAAAACCAAGTGGCAGCCGACGATCGGATTCGCTCTTCATCAGAGGTTCGTCATATGTGTGCAATCCCCGAGTTTCCGTCGATCCTATCTTCTGCTGGAACGAGGAGTTCAGCTAAGTTCCAGGTGAGCTCCGACAAAACCAAATTGGTTCGAAAATGAGTGTAGTAATTTCGTGCCGTGCAGTCTGGGTTCAAGTAGAACATGAGGTTGACAGAAACTCAGCTGCAGCGCCTGTTTGATGAAAGATTGGTAAGATTCACTCAGAGGTGATCCTTTCTTATCACAAACAACGTTTGCAATATTCGAGACTCCCTCCGTTTTTGTCAACTACCGAGAAGATCATTGATTTTCTTGCGTTTCCAGATGCCTGCAAGGACAGGAACGTAAACGTCTGAGGTGCACTCTGATTTTGAAAACTGGTCACTCTCATGCGTCTACTTGAACTTTCATGAATATTCATTGAATATCACGCAATTATAGACGAACGCTGCACAGCATTTCTACAAGTTCCGTGATAAACCCTAGCTTCCATTAGAGGTCATATGTGTGCAATCCCCGAGTTTCCGTCGATCCTATCTTCTGCTGGAACGAGGAGTTCAGCTAAGTTCCAGGTGAGCTCCGACAAAACCAAATTGGTTCGAAAATGAGTGTAGTTCGCTAATTTCGTGCAGTCTGGGTTCAAGTAGAACATGAGGTTGACAGAAACTCAGCTGCAGCGCCTGTTTGATGAAAGATTGGTAAGATTCACTCAGAGGTGATCCTTTCTTATCACAAACAACGTTTGCAATATTCGAGACTCCCTCCGTTTTTGTCGACTACCGAGAAGATCATTGATTTTCTTGCGCTTCCAGATGCCTGCAAAGACAGGAACGTAAACGTCTGATGTGCACTCTGATTTTGAAAACTGGTCACTCTCATGCGTCTACTTGAACTTTCATGAATATTCATTGAATATCACGCAATTATAGACGAACGCTGCACAGCATTTCTACAAGTTCCGTGATAAACCCTAGCTTCCATTAGAGGCGAGGCGGAGTTTCGATAAAACCACATACTACTCGCATTCCTTATCAGTAATATCCACTGTTACACTAGTAGACGGTGCATTTCGAGTTCTCTGCAACCTATTCGTGGATCGAAGGAATCAAACAGACTGTTGAAAATAAGAAGGGGGTTCTGTTAATCACAAAACCATCGGATGGCATGTGATCCAGACAATGCATCGGATCGAACGGTGACGGAATTTAAGGAATTCAAAAACACCCGAGCCAGTCCAGTTTCTTCCCCTTACTATCTACTCCATCCTAGGAAGTATCCTCAACTTCGAGGCCATGTCGGTGCTTTGTGAACATTGGAAATATAGACAATAGATATGCGGTTCATTGAGTCCCTTTCAGATGTTGCGAGTCAGTTAAATGAGTTTGAATCGATCGCCTGTTTTGAATTTCAAAGTGCGTGAATCACACTGAAACACGAAAGCGCTCCAGAACGTGGGAACACTGAATTTATCTACCACGGTAAACCTGGAATTTCATTTGATTTCTTCATAAGAACGCGGTTTAAGCTGTCGCATACGTCAGGTCAATAAACTACCGTCCTGAGCGTCTCCAGTTCAACCTGTCTTGAGACCGCTCCAGCGAAGTTGACCGGAGATTTGGACAAGTCGCTACCGCTCCATCAAGCTTATTTGTGCATACGTTGTGATGAACGCGCGTCTGCAAATTAGGATAGTTTTGGCGGAGCAGTTCGACTACAACTCAACCCAACCCTTTCAAATGAATACACAGTGCAGCATTTAGATATCAAAGTATGGATCAGTAGTATCCATAAGGTGCTCATGAAAAGTCTCGACAGCCCACTGGCATCAGTAAATGAGAGCTTCGGAATAAATTTCTACTGTCAACTAAATAACCAAGTGACTATCCAAATGAACGTTTATCACACCAATGAGAACGCGGAGCTTGACACTATCCCACTGCCCACTGACTGCATCACACTGGTAAGCACGTGGATTTGATAGTCCACAGAATGCAGACGTGAAACCTTACAATATCACATTCTCCGCCAGGAAGGAATTCCGCTTACTCATCGGGAAGTTCCCTCCACAGGCCAAAACAAGGTGATACATGTTAGTCCTGTGGGATAACTTGGTGTTTTTTCAACTGGTTGGTGTTGTTCTGGACTGGAAAATCAAACAGTGCAAGGTCATATTAAGACTTACTGAGTAACCGTGGTGCTGCATGGAGTCAGCAGCCAGAGTAGACATGAAATGTAGGCTCATGCACAAAATTATCCCATGACGGCTACTAGAAATTTACTTGATTTCACAACATCCGGAATTGATACGAATGGTGCTGGTTGGACTCGAAAACGCGACCGATTTCGTTTTTATTGTGTCACGTCAGCGTAAACGTTCCTGACAATTCACCCTTGGAGTAACAGTTTTAAGTTTTAGCAGAGGAACCAAGCGCTGCTGATCAGTTTTTGGAGCTGGTCGATTAGACCTTTGTGTTCTGACCAATCAGAGAACTCCTCACTCGAGCAGCCAGTCAACACGTGACCACGTGATGTGGTTTCCGTGACTGAAGTATGCGCGGCGCTCGAGTAAACAACACGCTTGATCAGTCGTTCGTTTGCGGACGAGGTGTTTGGATTTTCCAGCCGGGAGGTCATGGGTTCGAAATCCACTACTGGAATTTCGTCAGATGTACACTGCTGATGATTCCCCACAAGGGTGTAACAGCTATTCAGTGCTTTCCGGGTTTTCAGCATAGATTGACTTCAACTGCAGGACTGAATGTCAATTGAATGATGGTGAGTGGTCAGAAAGTTTTTGTCAGCTAAGTCAGCAATCCTGTGAACGAATTGAAGATTGACAGACCATCCATATGAACTTTTACGGTTAAAGCACGATCGAATCCTGATGGCATTAAACGCAAGGTCAAACGTGTGTTCGTCGGATAGCTCGATGCTTAAAAGAACGGATCCGATAGCACCTACCGGTCTGGCTTAAAATGAGCCTGACAAAATGTGAATTGAAGTTCTCTACGACGCACTTGGTCGAAATCAAACACAAAGTACGTTTGAACTCCTCTTTGAAAATCATCCTCAAGGTTCCCAAAAGGTAATTGTGCACAGTGCTTTTGATCGATCATTCAATTTTGCATGTGACGACATTTCATTGTACTGACAGGAGTAAAAATTCCCGGAGTTGAAACTAACTTGACCTTATGATAATTCCCCCATTCATTTGCTTACTCCGCCTATGTACCTTTGATCTCCAATTGTTTTGCTTATTCGCACCCGCCAGTCACCTTACCACAGAGGCCACCCCGTCCGACACCCGTGTATTCACATGTGTGTCTGTGTGTGTGGTTGTGCGATGCTTACCAACTTACCCATGTGCGCTCATGTCCCGTTTTTTTGAGTCTGCCTTGGCTTGTTTTCTCGTGAGTTCCGTGTTATCTCACGTCCAATGAGAATCACGAGACCGTCGTCGGAAGGGACAACCGCAACCTACGCTACTGAGCCATCGTTCCGCTCGCTGTTGTTTGGTGTTCGGACGTTGACACTGCACTGTGCCGGTCAGTGACAGACCTGTGAACTTGTTGACGCTACGAACGGGAAGAATTAAGGTCTGTTGTACGCATTTGCTTACCCTTGTGTAAATAGTGCCGTAAAATTACGAACCCAATTCTTCCTTTTGATATTTGGGATTGTTGAACCTACGCGTCACTCAAAGTTCCGTATCGGGAACCTCAACACGTTTGTTCTCAAACAATTCATCGAGAATTTTCGGGAATCTGGGTATTACCGGAGTCCTCTGCGTGGAATGAGAACGAAAACTCTCAGACTGTTCCCCGAGAGTTGGAAGTTCCCCATGAATCAACCAGCGATTGGTTAGGCCAAGGATCACACCCTAAACCCGGAAGCTGTTTAGTGTAAACACTCTCGAGGGAACTGTTCTCTACAATTTATGTCCATGAAATGTAAAACAGGAGGTGTATACCCACGAATTTCCGAATTGCTGGATGCGGTTATAGCACTGTAAAAACTGAGGTATTCTTTAAAACAAAAACTGGAAATGTATCACTCAACGAAATACAACTGTTGATCGCCAAGGTGATCCGTGTTAGTCTGACTTGACCCGATTCGTTGTTTAGCTGACTGGGCAAACAGTGTTGGGAATTTTTCGAAACTTTCCAGATTCACAAATCAAGATGTCTGGAGGGAACAAGCCAAGTGTTTGTTGCTTTCGTCGACCAATCAAAATTGGTCCTGTCGGATAAAATACATATAAGGACAGGAGAACGAACTGTTCCGATAGATGAAAGATGCGGCGATGTGGAAACCCTCATGGCGAATCAGATTGTCAGTCTTTTGTTTAAATGCTTGGTCATTACTCACCCTCGTCTTTGCTTTAGTGAGTCCCTTTGAGGTATTTATTCCTACTGACTTTTTTCTACAAAAAGCAGCCCACTCAGTCAAACGTCCCAATCGATAACGACCTTTCCTTTGGCGGTTCAATTAAAAGAGAGAAATGGGTCAAATGGACCGACCAGGGATTAAGGTGACGATTCGTTTTTTTCTCCCAGCTCCCTCTCTGAACAGGTCGGTCGTGTTGGACCTCTTCCA
The DNA here is from genome assembly GCF_000715545.1 of Opisthorchis viverrini. Classification (NCBI taxonomy): domain Eukaryota; kingdom Metazoa; phylum Platyhelminthes; class Trematoda; order Opisthorchiida; family Opisthorchiidae; genus Opisthorchis; species Opisthorchis viverrini. The sequence continues at coordinate 170,863 of NW_008752215.1, read as the reverse complement.
AAGGATTGACGAGGATACGAATCAACAACTATCGTACGCGGAACTTACCAGATGGATCAAACACGTGACCGCCGTGGGAAACCATAGGACGACCTTGAAAAGCTGGAATCTAATGACACGAGAACAGCATGCATCTCTCGACTAGAAAGAGTATCTGCATCGAGCTACGNAGCTACGGTTCAGCAACCGGTGAGTGAGATTGTCGGGTTTTATTGATTAAAATCACTCTTTTGTCATTGCTTGCTAGAAATAATGACCGAAAAGGCTTGTTTAAACAGCTTTCCAACAGTAAGCTGTAGAAAGTTCGCAAATAATCCGTTAGTAAATACTCGAATAGGCATGGGGACGTTATTCAAGAGATGGCAAACAGGTACTGCTGTGTGTGTGAGTGTGCGGTCGAATTTACAACACACTATTTAGGAAAGCAGTAGTTAAGCGGGAAGTTTTCTGTAAAAATAGAGAGTTGGTCATACAGAGTTGGCCATTTGACATAATACCTACTATGCAAAACTGAAAAAAAGAAGGTCGCTGTCAACAGCTAAGTAATGGGGGGTCCGTTGTAGCTTGAGTGAGTCAACGCAATACGCTGTAAGGCAACGGATACCCCGGTTCAACTCAAACACAGCAGCACGTGTAGGCACAGCAAGCACGACGCGCGGATAGGAAGCAGAACGGCCGCGTTGCAAACACACGTATATTTGACACCGAAACTGGATCAACGGGTACAAGTCACGCGGGGTACATGTCAAGGTCACTCAGGGGGGTGTACCAGCAAGCTACTCCTTCCTGTCCGGCGCTCGTGGTGCCTCGTCCGGGATACCTGTAATTGGGAGAGGAAGGGAGAAGTGCACACGTAAGGTCATGTGTTAACCATGTGTAAGGGGGAACAGTTACACTGTTCTGGTTTCAAATTGCTGCCAACCTTTTGACCTTGAGTGTCGGTAAAGAATAGTTCGGTGTAGCGATGCGGCTGGCGCGAATTGAGCAACACTCAGTAGTTAAGTTTGCGTACACTTTGAGTGAGATGTCGAGACTAGATTACCCCAGCAATGGCAATGTTACCTTCTGTGGATTTGATCACCAGTACCTCACCGTAAAGGCCAAGTTGCTTTTCCCGGCACTGCACTGTGTTTGGTCCTTGTTACAAAATTATTTTTTCAGAAATGTGGAATGGAGGGCAAATGAGAGCATAAGGACCTGCTTATACTATTGTCAGTGGCTGGAGCGCGAATTTAGTTCGAAGGTCCGCGGTTGGAATCCGACCTCTGCCTCTGGACTTAACCTGTCTAGACTTGGGCAACCTGGCAGTATCCCATTCCTCGTTCAGTGAATATGTACAAAATCGGGTTTGGTCGAACGCCCAAGATGCGTTTTGATCGTATGACTTTCTCCGTATATTGGGTGAGGCACATGTCTGTAAGGCGCATGTACAGAGCCTTCGCAATAACCGGACAACATTTGAAAGGTAAACCCAGATCAATCGACCCATTCTCAGCCAATACCAATCTTGGTCTATGTGCTACTCATCGATACAACTTTCAAGTCATTTAAATCAGGTGTACCCCCGGCGTCCACCATAGACTTGCCCCTAGCATTTTCCTCTAAAATATTCCTTACAAGTTGCAGTGAGTGAGTAAAAAACATGGCCACGAATGCACAATCATCAGGGTATCTGACAACCCATTCCTCCAGTCAAATTTGAAAGCTGAGGACGTCAATCGGTTCAAAGCCGAAGGAATTAAAAACGAACTCGGTCGAAGGCATTAAAAAGATGATTTTAAGTGAACTCGGTTCCAAAGGTTTTCGTTTGCTGCCAGCTTTACGTCAGCGGTGCTGCTGACTGCAAGTCGGTTCACTGAGATGGAAAAACTTCTTGAAAACACTTCGTGACCGTTACAGAAGGTGTTGTATCCGCTGATTCGCCGACTTGTAGTATCTGCTGCTAACGCGTTCCAGTGCCTAGTGCCGGAGAAAAAAAGACTCACAGAAGAGAACACAACCGCTATATTCCGAACAAATGAGTGCGAGAGCGTGAGTGCGTGCGAGTGCGAGAGCAAAAGTTACAACGCCCCCATGCTATTTAAACGGGACTTTCTGACATTGATGCAGGCTGTCTGATAGGCGTTAGTGAACACTCAGCAACATCGATCGTCTCTATGACGCACCTGAACGATGATCACTTTCGGTAGTGCTTCTGTGGCGTGCATGAACACTCATCAGCTTTTCCTGAATTGATTGAATGATTGACTGGCCTGGATGCTTACCAGCTTTCCCAGTGAAATTTTGGTGGAACAGTAGGTTCCAGGCGTTCTGAAGTTACTTTCAGGAATCTGACCCTCCTGATAGAAGGCATCAGCGGTAAGCAGTAAGTGGTGATGATGGCAGGGTGGCCTAACTTATTTGCCTCCATAAATAAGCAGCCTCACCCAGATTTGATAAGTTGATAATGGTGGCCTCTCTCATAAAGGACCCCCGCATTAATTGTGGTGATGACTTGTTGTGATCAGTCCCTTTGCATCGCTTATTCTACGTCGTCCCACGGAAGCTCGTGAAGATGGCCTTGGATCCAGCAAGCAGGATTCCGGCAGGGAAGACATTGCACGATCCTGTGCCAAAGACTTCATTTCAGGGCAAGGAATTTCTCAATTAGCCTAGACACACGATCTAGGTGTCCTATCTGACAGGCAACGTGTAGTCTAATTCACCAACGGACGGTCAGTAATAACTGTGGTGAAACCGAATTCTACGAAATTCACCTGCCTGTGTTCCGTAGTCACAATTGGGAAGCAAACAATATATATTGAATTAGATGTGGGCAGAGAGTATAGATAGATAGCCCGTGGTTCTATAAGAAATTAACAGTAAATCGTGGGGAGAATTAAAGAAAGGCTTACGGCTAGATTGAACCTTGGGCAGTTGGCTACACAGAATGACACAGAAAGGGCAGTGTGCTCGCGGATAAATTAAGCGAGAAAAATGTTGTTCAGTTCAAAGTGGGACAAAATGTTCAACAACAAACCTAGAAATGAATGTGAACAAATCGATTCACGAAAACAGTCAATATGGAGTCCTGAATGTATAAAATAAAATAGTTCAGTCTTGAAACTTGAGCGATCACCGAATGGGTAATGCAGTCGTCTGAGGAATAGGGAAACACCAATAATTACCGTATAGACTACATCTTCGGGTTTTTGGTCATGTGACCACTGATCTATAAATCGAGCTTAGCAATGGGCTTGTTTGTGTTTCGTCCCCAGTCGAGGAAACATCGTCACTCCGTACTGCCCCCTGACTATGTCATCTTGACTGGGGACGAAACATTTGCAAGGTCAATTTCAAGCTTTGCGAACTGACCAGTGGCAACCCGATCGGATCTTCACATCCCTCAGCGACCTGCTTATAGGTGAGGTGCAACCTTGGTACTTTGGATTCTGTTGACCGGTTAGTTCTTTTTAACACACTGATGGAACAGTATATGTCCTAGAAGTTCGCGAATATCGTGCGCTGTTTGCATTCACCTACTCATGGACGCTTGAGAGTGCATTGGGAGCTCTCCAAACGTTTTCCTACAAGTGTCCGACAAGGATGTCTCTCCGTTTCTGTTCAATTTCGTCATTCATGAAGTAATGAGATAAACACCGGAAGGTCCCCAAAACCCCGGTGGTTAGACCTCTCCGAGTAAGAACCTTGTTGACCCGGAATATGCAGACTACATTGTTCCACAGTAATGATGTCTTCTTGAGTGAAGACAAAACGTTTGCAAACCGTTTACCGAGCTTAACCAGCTTTTGAGCATCCATCCAAGCTAGCGATATTTCGACACCTCGTCTAAACTACTTGCCGGTATCTCGTCTTTCCTAACTGACAAGACCAGTAAAAATGGGACGTCCGAATGTCAGAGGCGTAACCATACTTTCACCAATGGACTCTCTAGCACATGCGAGTGTTCTGTTTGGGAGAATATCATCCACGTGACTTCGCACTCTGACCACGTGACTGGATCAGGACGGGTCAAAACAGCTTGTGCCGCATTCTTCAAGCATCATTCATGTCTAGACTTCCAAGTCTCGACGTTCTGTAGCAAGTAGTGGTATCCGCTAGATTTCAAACGCAGTGTTCCTCCTGGACAGCTGTTGTTTTTCCAGTCAGAGAGATTTCTGAAGTCCGCAAATTGTCCGCCCTACATTGGAGGTGTCTCTCCAAAACACAGATCTTTACAAAGTTTGCGAAAATCACGTGACTTACGGAGGCTGTCAGTGCTGAAATTTATTTAGTTAACCCAAGGTTTAGTTTTCCTAAAGTGTACTCGCTTGACACTAAATTTGGTTCGCTTGATAGAAAACAAAGTGACTAACTGATGCGGCTTCATCCGAAATATTTTGTTGAGCACAAGGCATCGCCATCAAGGAGACTGTCCGTCCGATCGCAATGATTATTGCACTTTCGAAAAATATCTGTCTTATTATATCTGACTGCTGTCCCCGCTCCAGTGCCTAGTTCCGGAAAAAAAGACTCGCCTACAAGGAGCACAACAGCTCCATTGCAACAAGCGAGTGCTTGTAAGTACAATGGCCTCGCGCTGTACTTTAAAGGGCACTGTTCGACTTTGGTCCAAGGCTGTCTCGCGCCATATTTTGAAGGGCACCGTCTGATCTGAATCCAAGGCTATCTGATAGGTGTTTAGTTGAGTTCTAGGGTCTCAGAAGGTTTTCGGACACCATAAACGAGTGGTTTGTTTGCTGTTCGTTTGAACCACTTGTTTCGATCAATTCTGAATAGATGGGAAGCTCTGTTGAACACAAAAGACCGGACTGCTTTAATCTATTTTTAATTGAGCAACTATTTGAATTCAATGGTAAGAGACCGCTCGGCGTAATCGTTCAGCTGTAGCACCCTTTTGGTGCCTAACTGCCATGCTGCCAGAAGAACGCACGAGGGCTGGGACATTGTCAGGTTGCCCAAGCCTAGACAGAGGAAGTTGAGAGACAGAGGCTGGATTCGAACCATGGACCTTGCTATCGATAAATTCGTGCTCTAATCACTGAGCCATCTCACCCCTCCGCTTAAAATGAAATTGCAACTGAAGAGAACACTGATAGCTAGGAATGTGATTATGGCTTTTGGTTTGTGCGATCAAGCGTGTAATTTGGTTGCGAACGTTTCATCACCAGTCGAGGTGGCCTCATCAGTCTGTTGTGAATGAAACTGAGTCGAGGTTGGAAGTGTCTGGTTGCTACACCTGCATGGAGGTCAGGGACAACACGAGTTTGATCTAGAAGACGTGACAACCGTAACTTGCAAAAGTACCAGAATCGAAATGGAATTCCTAAAAGTATGGAGCTCCGAAAGTGACTCAGTCAGACGGCATATCGAAATCGATCCGTGTCTACGCATCGCTACGAGATAGGAACCACCGACATAATGATAGCACCAGGTAAGCCTCGGCCGTCAAACCACGGACCGACACTCACTGCTAAACAACAATAGAGCCACTAGGCTAAATAGAATCTCGCCAATCAGAAGACGGGCCAACTACGAACCAATAGGAATGCTCACTTAAAGGACCAATGATCGATCGCGGGCGATCCGAGTGAGTAGACTTTATATCAATCCATGTACGCGCCATAGTCGCGCACGTCCGATCTCAGTACAATTCTGCTCGTGGCATACTGGCGTGTTCTTCAATCGCAATCAGAAGACGGGCCAACTACGAACCAATAGGAATGCTCACTTAAAGGACCAATGATCGATCGCGGGCGATCCGAGTGAGTAGACTTTATATCAATCCATGTACGCGCCATAGTCGCGCACGTCCGATCTCAGTACAATTCTGCTCGTGGCATACTGGCGTCGTTCTTCAAGAGTCTGTGAGTAGAAGTGGTGACAAAACGGTACACAAAGCTCAACAACTTTATGCCGCTCTAAACGTATTATTCTTGGTCGGTAAAGTGGTTGTGTAGGAGGCACAGAGAGTCTTTTATGGTCAGTCCAGATCTCATACAGAAAGCATCTCTCTAACTTACTGCATCCCGAGTCCCCAGATTTTGCACTGTGAAAGGCATTGATTGGTTCACCACCAGGAAACTTATCTTTCGCATACCAGTAGAAAGCTGAATAACTGTCGTTTGGCTTTCTCACGGTCATGCAAAATCTACCAGCCTCTTCAACAGTGTCACCAAGTTCACTCAGCTGGATTGGAGCCAAAGAACATTGAATCTAGCGAACCTGGCATCTTTAATAGAATAATCGGACTGGAATTTAGTTTTTCTTACGATCCCAGCGATCGAATCGACCGATTCTTTTCCATCTGTTGTATAGATTTCCGTATCACGTGACCGAAGTCCGATCGATCAAATTGTCCGGGCTGGAGGCGTAGACGAACATTCCAACATTCCACACAATCCGTTTTTTCGATGTCTCGGGAGAAATAAGGCTAATAACGAAAGCCAAAATCACCAGACGTGTTACTTTTTATCTCACTAGATTCCTATCCTGGAGTTTTCCGGTGAATTTGTGTGTTCCTCAGTACGCAATTAGGTATGACGCTAATTATCGTGATGCTTCAAAAGCGCTATATGTCCCCTATACCCCGTGGCAGAAAGTGTCCCAATGCCTTAAAAATGCTAACTTCGACCGATTCATGCGCAGCTCTCGACAAAGACCGTCAAAACCAAGCACTTCACTCACCACTTTCGGTAAACTACCTTTGTAACATGGATGAACTCGTACATATTTAAAAGTATGCGGTCAGGTCGTCAAAATACAGCTTTCACCAGCAACAGGATTCACCAGACAGACCTCCGGAGATCGGACACGTAACCTCTTGATTGTCTCTGAAACATGTTTCCTCATAACGCCTCGCATGCCTGACGAACTAAGTGGGATGCACATGACCCTCGTTTTTGAGCAATCGTCCTCCTATCCTGATGTAATCATTCTTGTGAGTCCACATTTAGGTTGGGTGTGCGCTGGACTCGAGTTTCGCTTTGATTGGAGCTCATCAGCAGTGCTTATCCTTGGTTGTACCGGGGTATGAACTCCGGCCATCTGGCACACGAGACGAGCGTGTTACCACTACTTCACCAGCGCACGCTGAACGCATCTGAATTTTCGCGTCTGAACAGGTGTAATTTAGCGCACGCTGAACGCATCTGAATTTTCGCATCTGAACAGGTGGAAGATTTGCGCTTGAGTGATGTGAGCGAAAATCTCGATGGTTTCGATCAGGAGCTACGTGGCGCTGGCCATAAATTGACGCCAGAAATAGTCAATCTTCCACTGTTGAACCTCAACAGGGACAAAGCTGTTGGATATCTCAAGCGCTTGGGATAAGGTCCGATCTGGTCGAAGTCGAGATAATTACCGTGGCGAGACAGCTCAGTGGTTAGAGCTTGAATTAACTAACCACAAGGTCCCTGGTTCGAATCCAGCATCTACCTCTCGATTTCCCCAGTCTAGGATGGGGCAACCTGGCTTCTTTGTGGTGGCATGACAGTTGGGCACCAAAAGGGTACTACAGCTGAATGAATTAGCGTGGACTCCACGAAGACTTCAGAAATGCCTCTTAAAACACTTATATGTGGTCATGTGGTGCTTTGGATAAAGTAACAGTTGACTTCAGAAAGCGTCAGCTTTAACAAGGAGCTATATCTTAGCAATTGGAAGGTAAAGAACGTACAGTAACGTGATACTTTCGGTTACAACATGTTTAGAATAGTTTCGAGGGAAGCTATTTCTTTAAATGTGTTATATCTGCCGATTCACCAATCTGTGATATCTGCTGCTGATCCGCTCCAGTGCCTGGTGCCGGAAAAAAGACTCATAGAAGCAAACACGACTGCTATATTCCGAACAACGGAGTGAGTGCGCGCTAGAGCAAAAGTTACAACGGCCCCGCGCTATTTAAAGGGCACTTTTTGATATTGATCCAGGCTGTCTGAACACCCGTCAACATCGATCGTGCCTCTATGGAATGCCTGAACGCTGATCACATTCGGTCGTGCTTTTGTGGCGTGTCTGAACACTCATTGGTTTTCGCTAAATTGATTGAATGACTGACTGGCCGGCTTTCCTATTGGGATTTTGGTGGATTTTTAGGGTCTCAGTAGATTTCAGGCGTTCTAGGATTACTGTCATTAATCTGACCTTCCTGATAAAATGAAAGCCAACAGAAGAGATAAAAGTTTACAAAGCTTTATGTTTCAAAATGTGAAATGCGAGTAACATCTGGTAACAGAACTATAAATTGTTTCAGAGGACAGAGTCACTCCGGCTGGACAAAGCACATTATTATCAGGAAGGTCAGATTCCTGAAAGTAACCCAATGAAGCCCGGAACCCATCAGGACCCTAGAACTCCACCAAAGTCTCAATAGGGAAGCTGGTAAGCATCCAGGCCAGTCAATCATCCAATCAGTTTAGCAAAAGCCGATGAGTGTTCATGCACGCCACAGAAGAACGACCGAATGTGATCAGCGTTCAGGCATTTCACATGGAAGCACGATCGATGTGGATGGGTGATCACTAAACGCCTATCAGACAGCCTGGATCAATGTCAAAAAGTCCCCTTTAAATAACTTTTGCACTCGCACGCACTCAGTTGTTCGCAATAAAGCTGTTGTCTTCCTCATCGGTGAGTCCTTTTTCTGGCACCAGGCACTGGAGCTGGAAAAGCAGTCAGGTATAACAGCAATCTTGTCAGATCTGTTTGAACATGTTACGCCTCCTAGCAACCCAGACTGGGAAGTTGCCAAAGATATCTTACCCAGGAGATGTGTTATCCGCGCGGTGTCTAATAGATCAGTCTGATATCTTGTTATCTCAGTATGATCTGTCGAATTCATAAGTACATGATTCACTTCACCAAGTTAGAATCAAAATCCCTAAATTTCGCCCAGAACGTCCCCGAAGTGTGTGACATCACTAACTGAAGGTTATCGGAGGCATTTTTCATAAAGGAAACTACTCATAAGGTTGCTGAAAACTCTGACAACCGATGACCGGTTTCGTCCTTTTTTGAGCTCGTCAAGGTGGCGCAGTCTTCGAATCTCCGTCGACTTTATGTTCAGATCGAACCAAAGTTGCGGAAAATTTGCGAAATTTTTGAAATCACTTGTGTTTCTTCAAGAAAATATACGGTGAACTCTATATTCTGTTTAAAAACTGAAAACAAACAAGACGACCCATCTGGTGTTGTTGACGAGTGGGTTGCGGACCCGTTGAGAATTTACTTGTTCTAATCTTGCAATATTCGTCGTCTCCCTTTATTATGGACCATTCAAGAGTAGAGTAGGCTTGTTAACTCATCAGAAGGCACTGCCACTTGTATGGTCTTGCATCAAACGAATGACAACTCGCTGAAACTCCTGATTAAATCCTGTCCATCTCACAGAGGGACTATCAATCGATGTGTGACGTCTCGTCAGTATGATGGGTCCCAGGCTAAATCGTTAGTTTAGGTAAAGCTGTCATGGATCCTTTCTAAAACACGTTAATCCCCTGAATTGCGTCGCTCTTCCTGGCAGTCCGAAATGACTTTTCTCACCGTGGAGCCATTTGTCCTGATGGTTACGGCAGTTAGGAGCCCTTGTCTGGTGTACTGCTCACTATCCGTATGTGATTTGTCCTTGATTATAAACTACAAGTAGTATATGAACATTCTGCGATAACAAACTATGTCTCATTAGGTGCGCTTGAATCGACCAATCACAGAGATGGCGCATATGTTGGGCACTGTCTTTCACCACATAAACCCGAGTTTCCGGAGATTTATTGATTTAAATTTGAACCTAAGGTGAAGCACTTGAACTTGACCCAACGGCGCGTCAGCCGGCATCGTAAGTACGCAATATTCCAATCCATTCTTTTCGTTGTATCTTGACATTAATCTTTGGGTTTCGACTTGGGTTAAATCACTCTCAGCGAGACAGTACTTTGAATTCTTTAGGGAGGTGTAGGATGGCATCTTCGTAGTCGGGAAATCCTACAGAAGCAACTAAAAAGTTTCCCAGTGGGTTTCAAGCGTCTGTGACGCTACTTGACTCGGGAGTTCCGACTGGCAGGTCAATCGATCATCACAACCAGGACTGCGGACTGGGTTGTCGTTCAATGAGTCGGGCACACCAATCACATCGCTCAAGCGTGAACACGTTCGCCTGTTCAGACGTGCAAATTCAGATGTGTCCAACGTGCATTGGTGGAGTAGTGGTTACAAGCTCGCCTCGCATGTCAGATGTCCGGGGTTCAAATCCAGGCACGGCCATTGGATATGCACTGCTGATGAGCTCTGATAAGAGCGAAACTCGAATCCAGTGCTCCCGATTGGATTGGTGGAGTAATGGTTACACGCTCGCCTCGCATGTCAGATGTCCGGGGTTCAAATCCCGTGACGGGCGTTGCATATGCATTGCTGATGAGCTCCAATAAGAGCAAAACTCGAGCCGAGTGCTTCCCTCTGGTGTGGACTCACCAGAATGATCACGCCAGTACAGGAGGACGACCGTACAAACGAGATTAGTGTGGATTTGAACAAAGTCCTACAGAATTGTGGTTATGGGATTACGGCACTAGAGTGAAGCGTAAAGAAGTTGACGGTGTCCTTGCTGTCCACTGCGATCCTGCTGTCTCTTGAAAAGCCGCAAAGATGACAGCTCTCAACAGACTTCTGCAAGTTTCCCGTCAGATTTATTTCCGACCCACCTGAGTCCGTGTAAACTCTTTATCTAATCACAACCGCAAAAGGTGAACAGTGCTTCGTATGCAGTTCACAAGCGAATTCGTAGAGATCCAGAAAAAGTAGTGAGCATGTCGAATTTCCAACCAGAACTACATGAATGCACGGCCAACTGATGGGAAATGTCTACCCAGCCATCGCGGCTGGTAAGAGTTTGGCATGGTTACGTCAGTCAGTGTTACGACCCCTCTGTCTGTGCACCAGATTTTCTGTGCAAGAAAAAGTAGAAATAGATGCATGTCATTTTAGTTCTTTTGACCAATAAAAGAGGTATTTTTAGAAACAGTGGTTAATTGCAATCGAAAAGTCTGTCCACAAAAACTCACTGTGTAGTTCGACCTTCAGAACTAGTGTTGTAGGGGAGAGTTATATGTTTATTGATCATTTTTACGCCCAAGGACCATCTTGGGAAAAAGCTTGTTCCTAGGCGATCCAAATGCTCTGAAAACAAGTGGCACGGTGAAATGAAACGCAACCCTTTAAGCGTCCTGCTCGAACACCCTTTCAGTGTCTAGCTACCGCGCCACGATGACTGAAATACTCGCAGGCAACCAGATGCTGGGTTCGAACCACGGGCTTTCTGGGCTTAGACACTGTGCTATCGCGATCTGACGACATATCGCCCAAGCAGTGCACTCCGGATAGATGATGTTATGTTCTTTATCACAAATCAGGAGTGTTGGGTTCTTGGAAAGCAATCATCTGATGATTCGTTTTGAGTGGTACTCAGAACTTGTAATGTTCACCTTAAAAATATGCAACCATCGATCTCAGTGTGCATGCGGTCTGCATCTGTCTAATCTGAATTTGAAATGCGACGGTTATTAGAAGATAGAGAAATCAGAAAAAAGTTCACCTACCCAGATCACACGTAAATTTGTGGCAATGTTCGTGGCTCATGGTCAAACGGTTAGTTGTTCAACCACTGACGGGGAGTTCGCTTATTCGAACTCGAAAGATGAGTGGTATCTAACTGAGAGCTAATTACAGTGCTGACCAGCCACTTGTGGCCAAACAGTGAAATGTTCAACCATTGGCCCGAAGATTTCGGGTTCAAAGTTCTCCGAGTTTCGCGGGACGCTCACTGCCGACGATTCCAAACAAGGAGGTCTTCGCCCTTCAGCATTGACTAGCTTCACTGACGGGACGAGATCTCTGCCAAATCCCCTCACATCATCATCATCAGTTTGAATTGTGTCACGTGACTGGTCCAAACGAGTAAGTAAACTCATGGTCCTGACGTTTGGCGACTTACCTCTCTCCCGTTCAACTGGCAGTCGCCGTTCCCTCCTACTCTCACCTCATGATAACCTACAGTTTGTGCAGTTTTTCCTGGCTCCATCAAATAACTTGATCGTTTGTGGTCCACCGAACAGAAGCATAAAACGAGAGATTCCGCTGGGTTCGAGGTGAGTCTCTAGAAAAATCAAATTAGTTTGCTAGAAGCATAAAACATTATGGTACTGCCTTATCCTGAGAGGCCTACAATAGACCGAGAGTCCAATAGACCCATCTGGCTGCCTAGTTGGCAAACTACATCAGAAGAGCATGAACTGTTTGCTTTGATTGTGCGTGTAAAGCTGTGGTTTGGACTGAGTTGAGAAGAGCCAGTCTCTAATCTGATTGGTTTTTTGTCCAAACATGATGATAAATTTCTGGTACATGTGGCGCTTAGACATAACCATGTTGGCTAATCGCAAAGCTGTGATTGGATTGGACTGAGTTGCGAAGAGCCAGCCTCTAATCTGATTGTTTTTTGTCCAAATACGATGATAAATTTGGGGTCCTCGTGGCGCTTAGACATAAGCATGTCGGCTAGCTTCTGGTACATGTGGCGCTTAGACATAACCATGTTGGCTAATATTGTGCGAGTGCTGAGTCAAGATGACTCAGTGGTTAGAACTCAGACTTACTGACCGGAAGGTCCGTGGTTCGAACCAGACGTCAGCCTCTCGACTTCTCCTGTCTAGGTTTGGGCAACCTGGCAGTATCCCACCCCTCATGCTTCCTTGTGGTGGCATGGCAATTAGACACCGAATGGGTGCCACGGCTGGACGATTTCAAGTGTTGTGCCAAGGAGACTACCACCGCTTCGAAATGATCACAATGGATTGTCGGCCCTGTTTTCTGACGTTCCTCGAAGCCATGGTCAAAACCAGACAAAATCCAATTCTGTATGTTGCCGTTGCCGTAACCGTAATGTTATGCTTACTGTGACCTAGACTGCCGAATGTCCAATCACCCTTCCTCATTTTCAAAATTTGAATTCCCGATAAGATCGTCATTGGTTCGTAAGAGTGAATGACACGCCGCAGTCCCATCTGTTCTACCGATTTCGTCATTCAAATCCGCAAAGGCAAGTCAGCGTTCTACATCAGCGTCCAACTTTTCAAGGTTACCAAGCAGTTTTTGATCATACCGGAAATTGTTAACGTAAGGCAGAATTAAGTGGTCCCCAAAAGGTAACCTGATACCGCATTTGTTTCTCCCCATAGAGACTAGACGGTTGGAGTTAGCAGATTTTGATTGATTGATGTCAACGTTCAATAAGACCTCATACGAGCTGAAAATCGACTGATCGGAACCAGTTGCGTCCATCCAGTGGATCTTACTCAGAGCGTGGGAGGCAGAGAACTGAACGTAAAATTTCACCGCCATTGATCGATACTTACCAGATCTTCCATGGGGTTCTGGCATAGTCAGGTTCCTCACAGTTTTCAGGGCGTTTTTAAAACCAATAAAAATATCTCAGAAAGTGGTCATTGTGACAAATGTACTACTAGCGTCTGCAGAAAGTCTGCAATGAGTAGCTATATGAAAGGGTCTAAACTTGTTGCTGTGTATAATTAGCCTTGTGACCTCAACGAGGTTTGATCCACGCACTTAGCTGGTATAAATTGGGGTATATAACTCCACTCCTTATTACTGCATAGACTAATTTTATTGGTCGTGATACAGTCTCAGAAATTTCAATATGTTAACGTAACCGGTGTTTCTCATCTGATTTGGACTGATACAAGCAGATATGTGATAGGCAAATCTTTGACGCAGCAATGGAATACCCCGGTAAAGGTTTGGGTGTATGTGGTACTGGCCTCCTTTCACGATTTGTTGCGGTTGGTCATGTGTTCAGCTGGAGACACTGCATACAGTTAGTCACTATTAACAGTGCTAACTGTCAGGGGGCGAGATGGCTCAAGTGGTTAGAGCGCGAGTTTACTGACCGGAAGCTCCGTGGTTCGAACCCGACCTCTGCCTCTCGACTTCCCCCGTCTATGCTTGGGCAACCTGACAGTAACCCATCCCTCGTGCTTCCTTCGGGGGGTATGGGAGCTAGGTACAGGAAGGGTGTTACAGCTGAGAGAGAGAGAGAGAGTGTGCTAATAGTCAATATTAATGTACATTCCATGGGTTCCTGTTCAAGATTACTCAAGATTTTGCTAGTAGAATAACTACAAATTTTCTGCAGGTGTTTTGATCCAGAAGCCTTTGATTGTGATAGTTATAGCTACGTTAGGATCTAGTGCGATTGTTGATTTAAACCTGGCTTCAATTCGAGTGTAGGTTCGTACCATTACATGACTCTCAAACATTGTACCGTTTTCAACAACCAATTTAGTTTTTTACAAATGTTTCAACCAAGTTCACCGGAATACTCAATCTTTGCTCGATCGAAATGGGGGGATGGCAAGCTGTGGCCTTCACTCAGGCTGTTCGCCCGATTAGGAACACGGGAAATTCGGGGGCAATTTAAAGTTACCTGAACTTTTCACCGGGTTGCTGGCTGGCTGGCTGGCTGGCTGGCTGGCTGGCTGGCTTTCCGCTTGTCCATACCAAGTCAGCTGATCATTGTTCAAACAGACGCACACTGGAAATCGATAAACGGACCACTAAGGACAATGCTCACTTGTTTCGGCTTCCCGTAAGACAGACCCCCTAGAACCAGACCATCTCTCGGATGCGATCATAATGACATCTTCCGTTAATCACGGTTTTATATCAATTTCTCCTCAGATAAAAACAAGTCTATCTGAAGCCGTGCAACCATTTCAGGCGGTACATCATGGCGACCTTTTTCCTACTCCGTAGAAATTGGATGCAAGCATTCCGTTCCTGATTGTAACGAATTTGTGTGCATCAGTAGGGATTCTAACCGCATTAGCGATCCTACAATCCGCTGTTTGCCGCCACATGTTCTTCGGATGTACCAATCATATACCTGTCGACAGCTAGTGAGTAGATGGCTTCACAACCTTCAGTGTTCACGAAAGAAATAGTGAAATGCCATTGGCAGGATCCGAGTTCTATCCATCTGACTAAATATTCACGCACCATTCGTACTATCGCTTGGGGTGGCCACTAAATTGGCTTTCCAATCTCGACCAGGTAAACAGACTCAGTGCCATCCTACCAGTTAGGTATTTTGCGATGACCTCAACCCAGCTGAAAAAGTACAGTTTGACGATAAAGCGCGTAGTGACGTTGATTAGAACAACCGACTAAAGCCCGCGTTTCATACGGTGACCCGTTCTGTTACCAGGATTCCTCTCGATTGCCACAATTTCGGAGAAATTCAGGAAAAATGTGGTTTTCCTAGCATCAATGCACGTACCAATGCCTTGTATAGAGAGACCTCCAGTTGATAGTTCCTACGCAACCCCGCAGCAACGATTGTTGAGGATAGGATTGTTACTGGTTTCTGGGTGCTTTTCTGTTCTTTGAAACAAAATTGGTCAGTTCAACTGGTTGCGACTTGCGCGGGTTCACTCCTGAGGATGGAGATTCATCATCAGCCTGAGAAGCAGCTGCGAAATTTCCACAGCGAAGACATCCGCGGGATGGTGGTAATCTTGGCTTGGAATATGTGCAAACGCAACCATATTGTTATATCTGCTGATTCGCCAATCTGTTGTGTCTGCTGCTGACCCGCTCCAGTGCCCAGTGACTGAAGAAAAGACTCACAACGGCTATATTCCAAACAAGCAAGTGCGAGAGAGCAAAAGTTACAACGACCTCTCGCTATTCAAAGGGGACTTTCTGACATTGATCCAGGCTGTCTGATAGGCGTTCGTGAACACCCGTCAACATCGATCGTGCCTCTATGAAATGCCTGAACGCTGATCACATTCGATCGTGCTTCTGTGGCGTGCACGAACACTCATCAGCTTTTGCTGAATTGATTGAATGATTGACTGGCCTGGATGCTTTCCGGCTTTCCTGTTGAGTTTTTGGTGGATCAGTAGGTTCCGGGCGTTCTAAGGTTATCTTCAGGAAGCTGATCTTCCTGATGGGTATCTTTCAAGATTCTACTCCTGCTAAACTGAAGAAGACGTATTTTTGACAGACGAAATTAAACAGCTGCTCAGTGGAATTCCACTAGCGTTCATAACATCTGGTTTGTCTGATGACGAAACCATCCATGAGATATCTAATTTCACAGCATGCCAGTTTGAGAAGACAACATCAGTAGATCGGTTTGGTCAACAGAAATCACCCGAGCAAGGACTCATCAAAGTAATCGATACAGCTCAAGGAGCAACAACGATATATATATATATATATATATATATATGCATATGCGGATCAAGGATGCTCCAACGATACTCGCTCTGACATCTTCATTTTAGTTCGAACCGGTTTCGTGTAACATGGTCTGAGTCCAAAACGTTTTACAACAAACGACGAAATGACCTCGACAGCGCATGGTCAGGCAAACCCAAAAGCCTATACTATGATTTTATCACAGAACTGCTTGTTTCCCGTCAGTAGGATATGTGAACCGAGGTGGCTTCTTCTCAGGTCTGAAGATTCCTCGGAGATGTGCAAGATGAGGTCCAGACAAACATGCGTGGGGCCAACTTACAAGTGGAACTCAGTGGTAGGTCGGATGCGCTGAGTTCACACGGGTGCAAAGTTGGTTGCATTTTGTTCCGGACTAAATCATTTCCTTCGAGTAACGAAGCCAGTAAATGCGAAACTCTTTGAACACACGTCCATTTTTTTTATGCATGGCGGTGCATGGTATGCAAGAGCCAACAACAATCGACAGGAAATCGTGTAAAATGGTCTGGTTGCCGAAAAAGAGTCAAAGAACGTCAGAACTTAACTCTTGAGCACTATGCGGATTAAAATCGATATATCAGGCTGCACTCAGCTCTTGGGATTACATACCACAAGTGGAGCGTCAAGAATATGCCTGAGGACATTTCTACACTTGTTTTAAGTACATAGGTGTGGACAACAGGCAATTCTTCAGAAATGTGGAGCTACACTGCCCTGGCAAGAATCAATCTACTCCATGGCCGATCCCACTTTCCCCATGGTTATAAGTGATCTGTTCTCACAAGCTGTTCACTTGTATTTCTGGAGCTCATGTCGTCTCATCGTGGTCCAGATACACCAAAGCTCCAAGAGAGGAATGATTCGCAGAGACTTGGACGCCTCTGTGGCTCACGAAATCTAATCAAAAGGCTTGTTCCCGCACTTAAATCTTTCGTCTCTAGCCATTTTCATTTCTTCGACCCTGAGTGAGGTAAAATAACTGAGTTTATTGATGGTAAACCAAGTGGCTGTTGATTTGTTTGTTGAGCTAAGCAATTCGCTTGTAGCTATTTCTTCACCACTTGTATGGAAGTTTTCTGTAAGTAGAGGGGAGATTAACTCCATTTTATCTGCTTGCGTTAATATAGTTTTTAAAAGGGTAGTTTATATAATTGGGATGATTGGTTGATTAGGTTACAACTCTGTGGTAGTTTCACTGGCCCGTTTACTATTTGTGCTGCGTTGCGGTCAAGCAACCTCCCATTCAACTGGTCCGTTGAACAGACTTCAAAAAAAACCGTGTTGCGTTCTCGTCCGGTTTCCCTCAATCCAGTCCTTCTTAGTTAACCCACCCGTGTTCCGATATTTCGACACATTGCTAGTTGAGTTGATTAGCTGAATCCACTGAATCCCGAAATTTATGCCAAGTGTTTATCCGTGAGCTGACCTCTGACCTCGCCGGTCTCTGGCCGTTCGGTGAAGCAAGAAGTTCCCAGTGGAAATACAAAGGGCGAGTAATCAGGTGTCAGTCCATCACCATTTCAAGGAATAAAGCCCTTCGCCGCGGAGTTGTTTATTAGCAAACACCAGGAACGTAAACGTCTCATATGCACCTTGTCTTAAAAAAAAGATCATTCTCACGCGTCTAATTGGACTTCCCTAGATATTCATTGACTATCGCGTAACTGTAAACGAGCGCTGCACAGCAGTTCCACAAGTTCCGTGATAAACCCCAGCTTCTATTAGACGCGAGGCGGAGTTTCGATAGAACCACATACTACTCGCATTCACAAGCTGTTCACTTGTATTTCTGGAGCTCATGTCGTCTCATCGTGGTCCAGATACACCAAAGCTCCAAGAGAGGAATGATTCGCAGAGACTTGGACGCCTCTGTGGCTCACGAAATCTAATCAAAAGGCTTGTTCCCGCACTTAAATCTTTCGTCTCTAGCCATTTTCATTTCTTCGACCCTGAGTGAGGTAAAATAACTGAGTTTATTGATGGTAAACCAAGTGGCTGTTGATTTGTTTGTTGAGCTAAGCAATTCGCTTGTAGCTATTTCTTCACCACTTGTATGGAAGTTTTCTGTAAGTAGAGGGGAGATTAACTCCATTTTATCTGCTTACGTTAATATAGTTTTTAAAAGGGTAGTTTATATAATTGGGATGATTGGTTGATTAGGTTACAACTCTGTGGTAGTTTCACTGGCCCGTTTACTATTTGTGCTGCGTTGCGGTCAAGCAACCTCCCATTCAACTGGTCCGTTGAACAGACTTCAAAAAAAACCGTGTTGCGTTCTCGTCCGGTTTCCCTCAATCCAGTCCTTCTTAGTTAACCCACCCGTGTTCCGATATTTCGACACATTGCTAGTTGAGTTGATTAGCTGAATCCACTGAATCCCGAAATTTATGCCAAGTGTTTATCCGTGAGCTGACCTCTGACCTCGCCGGTCTCTGGCCGTTCGGTGAAGCAAGAAGTTCCCAGTGGAAATACAAAGGGCGAGTAATCAGGTGTCAGTCCATCACCATTTCAAGGAATAAAGCCCTTCGCCGCGGAGTTGTTTATTAGCAAACACCAGGAACGTAAACGTCTCATATGCACCTTGTCTTAAAAAAATCATTCTCACGCGTCTAATTGGACTTCCCTAGATATTCATTGACTATCGCGTAACTGTAAACGAGCGCTGCACAGCAGTTCCACAAGTTCCGTGATAAACCCCAGCTTCTATTAGACGCGAGGCGGAGTTTCGATAGAACCACATACTACTCGCATGCCTCATCAGTAGTGTCCGCTGGCACACGAGTTTCTAGTTCTACACAATTTTGTGACAGTACCTATAAGGGGCAAAATTTCGGCGAGTTGAATATTGGTTGAGTAGAAAAATGGGAAAGCACTTGAACCCACTTGAGTAACTCACTTGAGCAATTTTACAAACGATGGGCCTATTTAAGTGAGCTGTGGAAATTCTGTTCTGAATCATTCAATGTGCAAATTAGGCTGAATTACAATATTGCAAGATATTATGCTCGCTGGCTGTGACCAAACTTGGCTATGACTATTCATGGCGTGCACTTCGAATGTCGATAAGGCCGTTGTAGAACACTTTTCTTACATCTTTTTTTATTTTCCCGGAAGATTCGGACCAACTTCAAACTCAAATCCGACATGACGAACGACGGTGGAGCGCGGCTGATTTAGATGAAGATGGGAAGCTTTCGTTTCCCGAGTTCGCAATGTTCCTTCATCCACATCTGTACCCAGTCATGAGGGCTGTTTTGAGTGCGGTGAGTTTGCTTGTGTCTGAGCTTGGCTTGCAATGAAGCTTTAATAAGTCACGTACTACTGTGTTTCATCAAACGTTTGTCCAACGTGAGGCGATTATCAGGCGAGCTACACTAGTTGGGAGTCAGCGGTGACTGGAAGGTCAACGGATGAAAGTCTGAAGACCGGTGATTCATCCCTGAACGACGAGAACTCTCAGTTCGAGGTAGTCTATAGCAAGTTTGTCGTGTTTGCTGCGAAATAAGTGTGAGGAATTGAGGGAATGCTCTAGACTAGTAAGATGTCCACATTGTCGAGAGTAGTACTGATCTCTTTTTCAAGAAATGAAATCTTAAGTGTTGGATATGAATGCTTAAAGTCCTATCTATTAAAGTCTGAAGGTCACACATCCGGAATGGAACTTCTTTCGTTACAAATGAACTCGGAAGAGGCCACCAAAACACTAGTCATAGGTCAAACATGTGTATTCAGCCTGAAACTCAGAAGTTTGCAGACATTTCTGCCTTTGGTGCAAGAAGAGTCGACTGATCCAGGCACGCTTCGAAACTGGAAAAGAAATGATGCTTGTTGCCCTCAGCTTTCTAAGCAGTCGTGTTTGTGGGATTTTCTTTGAGGTCACACTAACTACCGAACTAAATGACCTCGACTTCCATGCAACGTATGTCTCTGTTTCAGGAAGTTTTGGAGACTATGGACCAAGATAAGGACGCTCAAGTGTCTGAAGAAGAATACATCAGTAAGATGTCTCAATTTTTTGCTGCTGTACTGGTTGCCATCTGATATCTTTGTGTCACGGACTCACAGCAGCTCTTATCAATCTGTTTTCTTCTCCCAGTTTTGACTCCCCACGCACCGGAAAGAGTTCATTCATTTTTTACACACCCATTTCGTACTTCAGTGGACAACCTTTCCTGCAGATGAGTGCATTTCTATGCAGTTTCAGCACCTAGACCCCAAAAAGAAGACGAAGAAATCAAGCGTTTCCGACTCGGAAGCGATCACGTGACCATGCTTGGTCGTTCATTGCATTCCACCGTTAGACGTGGTCACTCTCAATCTAAAAATGGCTCACCAGACACGTCACTTACAACTAGTCTCTGGAATCCGATACTGCATTGGAAAATTCTCGAAGAGGCTGCCTCATGGCTCCAAACAAGAAGTACATCTAGTGCACTTTCCCGATTAAAATCTTTCCCAAAAAGTAGTAAAAAATCACACCTCCCCTTTGTTTCCCAAAAAGTGTTTTTTTTAATCGTCATCTTCCCGCTTGTCCTAGGCGTACTCAGCTATCTGTTTTCTCCAAAAAATTGCTGGTTTTAACTTTGACAGAGTTTCGTATGATGCCAAACAGACATCTGTTTTGTTCAACCGGATAGATTCCGTGTCCATCTGCTCTAAATGTGGGATATAGTTCCGTTTCTGACCACAAGACTTTGTCGTTGTCTTGTGTTACACAAACAGAACAAATCCTCTACACAAGGTTAGTATACAGTTCTCCCCCCTTACAAGAAATATCTGAGCGAGTAACGCTCCCAAGTGCGGAAACGCACCACCAAAGTGCGAATCTCCCTGACAAGCAATAGCATTGGACAATTTTCGGTCACCGCGGCTTCCTTGTTAAACCGTCTGTCACTACATTGTTATACTTGGGTTCAACCGCACTTCCCTCACACTTGAAAAAAAAGTTCAAAGTGAATCAGAAGACACGTAGTTAAGGCCATGGGCCAGGCAGGTTGGCCACGTAACAGGTGTGCAAACGACTGAGTCACGTGTACAGTCATCCCACAAGCAGTTCTCTGATGTACTGAAGGATAGACACAAACGCGTGCAAACCAATCGGACACGCATACAATCAGCCAATAAAGTCGCAGGCCAGATTGGTAGTGATTGACAAACGGACACACGCGCGCAAACCCTCTGACACATCGTGAGTCGTCGTTGGTCTCTCCAAAACGCCGAGTCGCATTTCTCTTAAATCGTTGAGACACGAGTCAAGCAAACAACTGGGGATGCCGTTGTTCTATGGAGTGTAACAAACAAAACTTCATCAGCTGTGGTGCAAATAGCAGTTCGTGGATGATGATTTAGACGATACGTGTCAGAACACCATCCTCCAGCCCCTCATTGGCTAGCCTAGCATCCGAAAAGAAATATCCGTCCGAGACGCCAAAGTTGATTTTCCGTTGAACTGGATGGTAAATTCTGCCAAGTGAGAGGATGAAAGTCAAACACATTTCCTGTAACAACGGATGAACAAATCACAGTACTTCTCTTGTGGTCCATGAAAAGTGTGGACATTCCACGACAGTTTTCGACATATTTGAGGCTCACCAGGTGGTGTATCTGACTGCTGTCCAAGCTCCAGTGCCTAGCGCCGGAAAAAGAATCGCGGACAAGGAACACGACACCATTATTGCGAACAAGCGAGTGTGCAAGTGCAATGGCCTCAGGCAATTTTTATTGAGTGGCACTGTCTGACCTTGGTCTAACGCTGTCCGCGCTGCCTGGCTTTGATAAAAGGTTGTCCCGTGCTACATACTGAGGGGGCGTTGTCTGACCTTGATCCAACGCTGTCTGGCTTTGATTCAGGGCTCTCTGGTAGAATGGTGGGTCTCAATTGATTCCGGGTATCCTGTGGTTACTTTCGGGAATCTGACCCTCCTGATACCAGGTAGACGCACTCCTTGAGTCTTCGCCAACCCTAGGTTCTCCTAAACTGTACGCGTGTTGCAATAAACAATCAGTTGGTGTTAACGCAGACCTAAACGAGATTTCCACGGATCTCCCGTTTGTTGTCTTCTTCGTGTAAATGTGCTGTGCAAAGGCCGTCCTTGAAGCGATATTTAAGAAATCCCAGCCCATTTTCTCAACGAAACATACTACTCGTACAGTTGCTGAAAATTCTTCGACATCCCACAGTCAATTTGCTATCCTTGGGAATCATCAGGTAGCAAAGTTCCCGTCAAATTTATTTCCTACCTGAACAGGAAACTGTACGCACATTGAAGTATAAACTTATCATTCGGAATTGACCATGGCGCTAACAGAAGGATCAGCCGAATCTAACCCGAATGTCTCGTTTCTCACATCCCTAAACTGAAGTGCTGCATACAGGTTTCCTGCATAATATTTAACATACCAGTGTATCCTTTTTTACACAATACTGTTTACAAGGCTGAAGAAAACCATCTGACAGCCCACGAGATATTCAGCGGATATCCAATTGTTCAAACCAAATGATTTCACTCGTTCAGCCGAAACTCCCTTTTGGTGCCTAACTGCCATGCTACCTGAAGGAAGCACGAGGGCTGGGATACTGCCAAATTGCCCAAGCCTAGGCAGGGGAAGTCGAGTTCGAACCACGGAACTTCCAGTCAGTAGATTCGTGGTCTAACCGCTGAACCATCTCCCTCCCTCCGCCTTGCAAATGTTTTGGTTTACTCGAATGATAAAATGCATGTGCGATGTGTTTTTTATCGGAGATTTTGTGTTTGACTCTAATTACACGTAAACTCGGTTTTCTCGTATAACATAGGTGAAATTGCACGAGCTCATCGAAGGGTTTTCTACAGAGGACTGCCGCAACCGCCCTGGGTGGATAGAGAGAAAGTCCAGTTCCGGATGTATTTGGACCTCGACAAAAACGGGAGTTTAGATCAACAGGAGATTGGAGAGTGGCTTTTTCCCAAGGATTATGATGAAGTGGATTCGGAAGTGTTACACCTGCTTCTCTATCTTGATTCAAATCAGGTGAGTCGGGATGCGTACAGTCTGTGCACATATAAAACATAACCAGATTTGAACGTGTCTAATCCCCGTCGCCAAAATGAAAGTCACTTAACGCAAAGTAGACTGTACAAGTGGTCTTAGTGATCCTGAGCGTAAAAACTTTGATCAGACCCGAATATTTGTAGGAACCATGCACAAAGGCTGCCCAACCGTCGGTGCCTTCACGAATGTGACTTGCATGTTGGAACGATTCAAGGCTATCTTTGGTTGATCTACTCGCTGAAACTACCCTGGTCATCGTGGACTTTCAAATTCCAGTCATCCGAAGAGAATAGATCCGTTCTATTGAGCTTTAAGCCAGGTTCCCGAACTCTCACATCAGTCAAGTTGGGTGGGCATGTGAATTCAAGCCTTGGAAGGATAAATCACTTGGCAACATAAGTTCAGCCCCCACTCAAGATCTCGTGCACTTTGTTAATGACAGAAAAAGGACTATCCCATTCAAGATCTGATCATTCAAACCAATTGCATCACATCACCTACCTATTATCAAACATCAGGCTGGGAAAAATACGCGGTAACTTTGTTGGAATGACCACAGAGAGTAAAAACGGGACCCATTGGCCGAACGATACCCTTATCTGCAAAACATTTGCAAGTGGCAGAAAACCTTTTGCGCAAAAATGTTGGATTTTGTCGCGTATGTGATCAGACTAAAAGTCATCTTAACTTACGTCCATATTTTCGCAGCCCACCAAATTTCATTTTTCACGGACGCAATCATACCTCTGGCGGAAAAGTCTGGTTGAATAATTCCCCAGCATCCGAGACCCTGGGATGCCAAGATGAGGCTTAGAAGTTTGGACTCGTACTCTAAACCCAACTACCTGTCTCTTTTAGTCCATCAGCGACACATCGTAGCTTTCGAAAATTCAATTCCATTGTGCGAATACTGATCATCGTAAAAACATATCTAAAATCGATGCTTTAAAGTGCATGTTGTCTGACATGACAAGAGTGCACCAGAGGATTGTGCCGAGGTTGAACAAAGCATCTGACAAGATATCGTTTCACATTCCCGTACGAATATCCCAACAACTGTTACAGGATGTTAGGACGTTCTCGTACGTTTTCGCCCGAGAAATTTGGGAGAACAGCATGAGACGAAAATAATGTGATCAAAAAGAAGTTAGCAGACACCAAGTGGTGCTTGTCCGTGCCCGATGTGGGGGTGCTTGATTGCATGGGTGCGTGCGTGCATGTCCGTGAGCTCGTTTTTAAATCGAGGCTGATAGGACAAAGCACCAAGCCTCCTATAGTGACCTTTGAATTTTAAACTATAACGCCCAAGTGGGGCGATCCTGGAGTAAATGGCATGTGACCCCCATGGTAGCGTCGCCTGAGAGGCTTCTTCTGGCTGACCGGCAGTGCTCTCGATGATTCTGAAAGTGGTCCCGTAGATCCGAATATTGTTAACCTCAAAGTTGGCTGAATTTAAAACACACTGGTGAAAGCTTCACTGTGATTCTCATGACTGGTTCACTGCCACCTCCGAACATGCTTATCTGCAAACAGCTTATCTTGGCGCCCTGTCTAGTGACGGAAACAGGTTGAAGTATTGAAGTATTGATTCATTTCCTTCAACTTTATCAGCCCGAGATTTTCTACCGTCTGTTTATTTTGTTTTTGCTGTCTGGAGCCCGTCTCAGCTGAGAGTGAGGACAAAAGATGTACCTCCAAACAAGTCTTGAACATTTTAATCGATAAATCTATACAAAATTCCAGAATATTTTGGGCTTTACTAGCCTTTTGATTGACATCGCCCGCGAAATCGCCCTTCAGGTTATCGGCTGTCTTATCACAGTGGAGAACATAAATAGGGTAGAGGTGACGCTTACACTTTGATGACAAGCTCATCTGAGGTAGAAGACCTCAAATATGCCGAGTAATGAGCACTAGGTCAGTGTCCTTTCTCATCTGAGGTAGAAGACCTCAAATATGCTGAGTAATGAGCATTAGGTCAATTAGTCGTGTGTCCTTTCCATTCGGTTTACATTGCTCCTTGACCAATAACGCAACTTGCCCTCTCCATTGACATATTACAGGATGGTGCCTTAACGAGAAGTGAGGTCCTGCAGGATCTACACTTGTTCCTACGGAGCCAGGTGACTAACTTTGGAAATGCATTGGAGTATTACTACGAACTGTAAAGTTGGTAATTCTTTTTTTATACATCCAAATTCGCCTTCATTCACCGCTGCACGTAAGACGACAACAAATCACTGAAAAGGCCTCGTAACATCTGCCCCGAAACCAACAAGATATCGATGTAATATTTTTTTCATTACGTAACATTGTACACCCCAACAAAACCTTAGTTTGCAAACCTGCTATATTTTTTCATCGTTTTTATCCACTCTCTTTATTGTACTTTGAAGTTAGAAAAAACACTACGACCTCACACGTTGCTATCTAGGAACACCCATGTATGGTTTCCCCATAACAGAGCACGAGTAGTCTGAGCTGACACTGGGCCGATTTATTCGCAAGACCTACCAGTGTTAGGAAGAAGGTTCTTCGCCGTGAATTCGTTGGTTAGCGAACACCAACTAAACAGTTAGAAATTATTCAACAGGAAAACGCATATCTCATATGCACCTTGATTTTGAAAACTGAACGCCCTCATGTGTCTTCTCGAACGTTCGTGAATTTTCATTGACCATCACGCTATTGTAAATAAACGCTGCAAAGCAGTTCCACGAGTTCCGTAATAGACCCAACCTTCCACTAGACGCGAGGCGGAGTTACGAGAAAATCGCATGCTACTTGCATGTCTTATAAGTAGTATTCGCCGTTACACCAGGACAGGGAAGCCGCTGAAGCCAACACAGGAACCAGCTTCCCTCCGTTGAACGCAGGCCTGCCAACTAAGAGGAGTACGGAGACAGCAACTGACCAATCAGAACACTGAGAATCATCAAACAGACAAGGTAACTCATCAAGGTCACAGGACACTGCAGCAAGCAGTCATACGATTGGTTGCGTTCGATTCAGCGCGTGCGGCAGACTAGGTGCTGTGAGGCGAGTGTTTGTCACGATATTTTCCAATTAAAGTCGTCCATATTACATAAGAACAAGTAAAATCAATGAAATATGATACATAACATTTTTTCCACCAAAGCAGCAAGTTAGTACCTTGAGCAAAGGCCTGGCGACGAAAACTTTAAACTGCAGTCATCGGTTTCCTGGAGGATTTCAATGCTGAATACAAAACAATTCCACAGGAGTAGATTCATACCTTCGAAAATTGTGTTATAAATTAGCAGAAGGGTCGGAAACCTTAGGTCTCGAACTTTTCGGAGGTTTTTGCTACGTAGGTTGCTTGTCTGCTCGCGAATACACCTAAATTATTCAAGCGTTTGCCTACTCATGAGTAGGTGGAATTGTCTTTAACCTTGTGATGGTCGCCCTGGCTGGCCTGGACTTGAACTTTGGGCTTGGGTCCACGAGTGAAAATTTCAAGCTAAAAGCTGGCGGCAATCGGTCGGTGACTCCATTCCTGAAGCGTTGGAGTGGTAAGAGCCTATTCACGTACTCACTGACTGCCCAAGACAAACAGCGTACGTAGATCCATTACTCACGAATTTTCACTGTGTTACTCTACATCCACTCTCGATATCGCGTACAGGCTGCTCGTCAGAGATTCCGGACGTATGCGAGTCATTTCCCAGCCTTCTGCACTCCAACGTCAAAACACGAAAATGTTTCGTACACGACGTATTCCTGGGAAAAAGCACCGTCATATGCTCTCTTCTATTAAAAGATTTCATTCGAAGACAAGCACGCTACATTATTTTGTGCATCGAATTTTTCACCGAATTGTTGTCCACAAACAGTCAAAATGTGTGGGCGACGTTTTATGAGGTCAAAGCACATGTTTAAGCACGTAAAAAGTATAATCTAGAAAACCTCCACGTTCTACCGCACGCAACACTACCACAGCCGTTAATGCCGTCCCTCGGCAAACTCTAAACCGTCTTATGTCTGGTCAAAAGCATCTCATTTGTCTACATCAGGTAGCCATCAAATCAACTTCCATATGCTTGGTGGTTGCTCGGCTTTGCTGCTGAAAAACGTGAGCCACGCATGTTGCTTTGTGCACACTTCCTATCATACATTAATACAAGGGGTGATGTGCACGTGACAAGCATGTGATCTGATTGACCCATATTCTAACCGGCACGTAGAGAGGAGCAATCTTATAACGGTCCTTTCCTTCCGCCTTTTTAATATGAGTTTTGTCAAGATGGTTTCAAAGGGACAAACCTCAGTCTTTGGACAGAAAAAAACGGTATATATACGTCCAAACATTTTAGCAGCTGAATGCCGACCAGATGATGCCCTCCAGCATTTTCTTTTCCTGTGTCCATGCAGATATAGGTCAGTCTATTGTCACTTTACCTATTCTTGACTGAAAATTCCAAAGTCAATCGGTGTCACCGGAGGCGCATTCTCATCAACCTGGGGGTTTCACCTTTAACTGAATTGTCGACAGCCTTCCAACAGCCGTGGATCTGAGAAGCTGGAGCAGTATGTCGAATTCATGGAAAATGGACAAAATGCTCAAAGCAGCTCTCATCCGGTTGGACAAAAATCCGCCATTAATTTGATGTCGCAAATGCGTCCTGGTCCACAAGCCGAGCGATATGCACTATTTGAGGCGCAATAATTCTATACTACCCGTCTGACTTCAGTAGTTCGAATAGATTGGGGAGTAGCATGCAATCTTGTGTGGCCCAGGCGACTGCCAGCCAACCGTAAATTATTCTGAAACCACATTAGAGTTCAATGGTGGTGTAGCCTGGCAACAAATTTCACCCTGCAAGTTTGTCAGCAAATTTCACGCGACGAATTGCCCACTGATTTACTTCTCACTTGAAAATATTTTCGTGTCGGGTTTTAACCCTTAAGAAAAAGAACTAATCCTGAGGTGTGAAAATTCTGATTGATTCATTGCAGAACGTGGTGCTGACAGTTTCAACTGGAATGGACAGATAAGAATGGAAAGAAAGGTGTGGCAGCTGCGGACTGGTGACCACCTAGAAAGGAGGAAACTTTGAAGATTGTGTGGGAAGCTTTAGGCACATTATCATCCCGCATTCAGGAAGGATATCGAAATGAAAGCATCCATATATTGAGCCTCAGCAACATCCAAAAGTCTAAAAACTGCTACGGGTCATCCAACATGTCCACTTAGTCCAGATTTCTCCCCAGTCGATATACGTTTCAGGTTTGCTTCACTATCCAAGCTTGCACGGGAGTGTCGGTGGCCAAAGCAGCAAACAGAAACGAAAATCAGCGAATATACACGCTTTTGAAAACTAATTTGGTTTTGCGAGAGACTCGCCAGGAACTCAGCTGAATCTCTCGTTTGTAGTGTTTCAAGGCACCTGAATGTGTTGCACCAGGACGCCTCATGTTTTAGTCGTTA